>NW_015547666.1:121581-146558 GCF_001515605.1 Sinocyclocheilus anshuiensis | reverse complement strand
CCGATACCGATCTTTTTAAAGCCTTCTTTTTATAATTTATAACTATTTATAGTGATACTCCAATCAGGATTTTTAGACATTTATTCAGGGCCTGAATTTCATTTTTGAAAACGGTGGGAATTCCCCTCTTAGGTGACTCTTGTGAGAGGAGAAGCAGCTTTCACACAGGAGTGTGTGAGTGTACTGATCCGTGGCGGTTTACCACAAACACAACATTTATACATTATTTTGATTTCAAATCCAAACATTGTCACTGAACATGCTTTTTCAGCATTGCAATTCTTTTTTTACAGAGTACAGTAATACAATCTTTCACAAACATGTTTAAGCACAATAAATATAAGCAACACATTATTCAATGCTTTTTACTTTTGCATTTACTTCTAGATTTATATAATAAGTTGCTCAAGCAGTTGGCAAAACATTTCAACTACTTTTCTTACGTTATCACAAACTTACCATTGACAGAAATAATCAGTTCTACTGCCTTTCCTTTTGCATATAAATCTTTATTACAAGCAATCCTGCGGTTCATAGTCAAGTCAAGTCAAGTCACCTTTATTTATATAGCGCTTTGATTCAGTGATGTCATCATCCAGCTCAGTTCAGTTCTCTTCCTATAGTGTCTGTGCAGTCAAGTCAACAATGTTGCCAGAAATTGTCCCCAACTAAGCAAGCCAAAGGTGACAGTGGCAAGGAAACTCCATCAGTGACAGAAATGGAGAAAAAAAACCTTGGGAGAAACCAGGCTCAGTTGGGGGGCCAGTTCTCCTCTGGCCAGACAAAACCAGCAGTTCAATTTCAGCATCATTCTAATCCGTGTAAATTTCACTGTGGTTTCTACACTCACTAAGGTCTATTTGTATAATTTCATATACATAATGAATTATTTCATCCATCCATCCATCCTGTGTAGGGTCACAGGGGAGCTGGAGTCTCAGTCCATAGGCGGGGAAACATCCGGGACATTTGTTCAGTCCACCGCAGGCTTGAGTTATTTTAGATAATGTAAATAGAGGCTGGTAAATTAGCTGTAATTGTGAAATGTGTGGCAGTCCAGCGTTGGAATGTGTTATTCTGAGAGGTCGTTGTGGCTGTTATCAGTGGCGGAGAGAGTGACAGCGGGAATATGTTCCTCGCACACATCAGTCTATCGCTTTTCCACAGCTGCTTCTGTTTTGACATGAACAAATACTCCACTACTGACCTCCAGACAAACACATCACTTAGACTATTTATTCATTTAGTAGAACAGTAAAAGACTGAATTCTAAACTAAATTTCAGGACAAACATGGTCAGTACTTCCTTTGTTCAAGGATTTCATTAACACATACAGTATATTAACTCCTGTAAATATTGTATGTGCATAACCTAATTAATATTCATAATCCTTGCTGATTTATGACATCACTGGCTTTAAATTGTCTGAGTGTCTGAGTGTCTCACATTGTCTGTGTGAGCGGAGTGACAGGCTCGCATTGTGCAGCCCTGTACACAGCGTACAGTGATTTCTAGTTTATTGCATTGAGTGCTTCCTTTAATAAGAGGATAAATGTGTGTAGTGAGTGCTAAGTGCTCCTGCTTCACATTAATTTAAGGTGAGGTGATGACCTGCTTAGACTGTTTCTATGGAGATGACAGAATGCAGAATAAATTATAAAAAGACACACAGAAACTTGAAGGTCTTTATGCGAAATAAAGGTTTATAGCTCCAATAGCCTTAAGATACTGTGTAATGTATGACAGAAATACTCCTATTGCCTAATATTGAATAGAATAGAAATAAATTTATACTTCTATTCAGCAAGGATGACAGGATTGATCAAGAATGACAGTAAAAACAGTTACATCACAAATAAATGCTGTTTCTTTCAAATAAATGCTGTTTCGAGTCTGGTATTCATCAAAAAAGTTGAAATATCATAATCGTGCCAGCTTCAGACATGTGATGCTATTAAAAGAGGCATAGACAGAGTTTGTATATGAAGCAACAAAAAAAAACTTCACAACCACAGTTTGTCGTCTTGCTGCTGATTAGGGTTGTGACGGTGAGGAAATTTTCCCACCGGTTAATCGACGTGTGACAACACCAGTAATACCGGTATCACCGCGGGTGCGGGGGCGTTCCCTCTTTTCCTCGCTTTCCTTCGCTTTTAAATAGCTTGTAAAGGCGGTGTGCACATTTTACATTCACTTTCAAATAGTGGCAATTCAGAGTAAAGCAATTGTTCGTTTTTAGTTCATTTGAATTTTCCCTCTTTTCCTCGCTTTCCTTCACTTTTAAATAGCTTAAAAGCGCCGTGCGCATTTTACTTTCACTTTCGAATTAGCGGCAGTTCGCGTCAATTGCTTGAATGCAACAACAAAATACAACATCAAACTCACTTTAGCGTATATATAAAACATAGAACTTTTAATAACAAAACAAATAAAAATACACCATGCTATAGGGCAAGCTATGCCTAATATAAAATAACAAATAACTTACATAAAGTTTAAATGTACAAAACTGGAAACAAGTAAACATGTATAATATATAACCAAATAAATAAGAAACGTAGAACGTTTATTAGCAAAACGAGTAAGAAAGCTTGGAGGCACGGCATACACCTTGATGTCAAATAAAATAAATAAATGACACAAAGTTTAAATAAAGTAAAAAGCAGCAAACAATGTGGAACCAATTAAATAAGAAACGAATGTTTAAAAAAAAAACTTCCAAAATCACCTTAGATAAACAGCAAAAGTCAACAGGCTTTTCAAAATCCAAAATATTGCCAAACAGGCGCTTTTGCATTTCGTTTCGAAACTAAATCATCCGCGATTGTCTTGTCTGTCTCACCCCACTCTTCCTGTCAGTCCGCTCGACTCACTCTCTTCAGTGACGTAACCGGTGTTGCGGCTTAACACCGGTATCACCGTCAGCACCGTCTATCGCGGCAAGCCTACTGCTGATGTACTTTGCATTGCCTTTGACTTTATGCAGCGTTCAAGCTGGCTTATGTAAATGAATCTTTTCTCTAATTCAATAAGTACAGTGTACGTATAATAATTTTTTTCCAGTTTGTTTCCTGTTGCATTGCATATTTGTCATGGCTTGTTACTGCTCTGACTCTTGCAGCATATGTAGTTGTGCGCTGGTGTTTCACACATCTGTCGCTGCAGCGGTCGTTGCACTTTCACACGTGTGGAAACATCAGTATAACGGCTGATGAAGACGTCTGTAACTCTAGCTCAGCGGGTGCTGGGTGTGTGGGACTTTTGCATTCTTCAGTTGGGTCAAGGTCACTGCCTTAAGTACAGGATTCTCTCTGAGGCCGTAAAATAGACTATACCACAACCTCACATTGATTTTGGGCCAGGGTTTTTGTCCACTTGCTTCTTTTCTTTTCTTTTCACTGAGGCCGAAATAGCTCAGTTGGGAGAGCGTTAGACTAAAGATCTAAAGGTCTCTTGTTTTTTTTTTTGGGAAGTCGTGGCCTAATGGTTAGAGAGTCGGACTTGTAACCCAAAGGTTGCGGGTTCGAGTCTCGTACCGGCAGGGATTGAAGGTGGGGGGAGTGAATGTACAGTGCTCTCTTCCACCTTCAATACCACGACTGAGGTGCCCTTGAGCAAGGCACCGAACCCCCAACTGCTCCCCGGGCGCCGCAGCAAAAATGGCTGCCCACTGCTCCGGGTGTGTGTTCACGGTGTGTGTGTGTGTTCACTGCTGTGTGTGTGCACTTTGGATGGGTTAAATGCAGAGCACTAATTCCGAGTACGGGTCACCATACTTGGCCACATGTCACATGTCACTTGTCACTTTTCTCCCTCTAGTGATGGCGGATTTAAATACACTGTATATTAGCCCGTCTATTACTTAGTGCAGTTTTGCCTTTTTATGAAATGAACCCGCATCTGCTCTTTCTTAATGGCATTAAATGACAAATAGCATCAGTACAGCCAAACGTAAATAGCAGGTCTGTTGCTCAGCCGTCACAAACACACCCAGAGGGCTCTTCATTAATAGATTTCCTTGTTCAGCTGTTTCGTTTCCTTCAGTCCAGACACACACGTTGTTCCTGAAATTGAGCTGTAACCTCACAAAAAATTTTTTATAATTAAACCTTATAATCTGTCAAAACTCTTTTGAAAATGCTGATATTATTAGGAAAACTGTCAGACTTGTTTTAGTATTTGTCAATAGATACTTTTGGTAACACTTTAGTATAGGGACCAATTCTCACTATTAACTAGTTGCTTATTAGCATTCCTATTATTAACATATTGGCTGTTTATTAGTGTTTATAAAGCACATATTCTGCATGAGCATATTCTACATCCCTAATACCTAAACTTAACAACTACCTTACTAATTATTAATAAGCAGCTAATTTATTGAAGCAAAAGTCATAGTTAATGGTTTGTTAATAGCATAATTAGACCTTAACCTCCTGGGGTCGACAGTTCCGCCGGCGGAAATTTTTGCAGATTTGAATGATAACAGCGAAAAGAACTAAAATGCTCCTTCATACTTGACCGTACATATAAGAGTAATACAGCATTTAAATCTGTAAAGGGTCTACTTTTATTTGTGTACACTCACAATATCAACAAAACATTGTGCTTTTGCAAAATAAAGAAAATAAACAGGGTGTGCTTTTAGGCGTCTCATTCTCCGCGCATATCTGTTTGAAACGCGTCACTAAAATGAACTGAAACTCAGCGAATATTTGACACACACACATGGGAGATATATCTATAGAAAGCTTAACATGTCTACTTTTAAACGAAGTAAGTCATGACGAAAACAAATATTATGTGACAAAGTAATCAGTGTGAAACCAACGCGATGTCAAGTCTTTGCCGTCGCCCTCATTATCTCTAATGTGACCACGCCCACGCGCCGATCGCGCTTTTGATATTACAATCATCCACGTGAGACACGCACATGTAAACGCCCACATCACAGCAAACAAAGCAGCGAGACTTTTCCTCAAGTTCATCTCGGCTACTTCGCTGCTGGAAGAAGACGCGCTGAGAGAAATAAGCTTTGGATTTTCCTCAGAAGAACGCGCCGGCTTGATATTCAGTGGAGGATATCATTTACACTAGTAAGTCTTGTTTTATTAGCCTACTTGCATTAGCTGTTATTGTGTTACTGTGACATAACTTGTACATATTTTACTAGTTACTTTTTCCAAACCACGATTCCTGACTAAATGTATATTCTAAATAAACTACAAACAAAAAATAGATACATTTCTTTTTTCCTCATTCTTTCTTGTAGCAATTCCCGTCACACACCTGACTGAAAGGCTCATTATGCAGCTCATTATGCAGGCCTTTGTCTTCTCAGGTGTGAATCACAGCATTATGCATGATCATTCACTCCTCCTCGCATTTACCTTTTCTACACAAAAAGTGTCTTAGAAAATTTTAATCAATATATTGTTTTCTGTGAATGAGTGAGTAAGATGATTTTCACATAATTTTGAAGCAAAAACTCTAGACTTCAAGATCCAGTTCTCAAAAGTCTTGTGATCAAATGTTCTGTATGTGTTTTATGGCCTTATTTCAGTGACTTTAAAATTGTAGTTTTTCACTAAGCACGCATAAACGTTGTTTTCTCAAAAACACAATCACATACATACATGCTGCTCACATATTATTGTAGCCCAGTTTGTGCTGATTACAGTGTTATTAAACTTTAGACATTCAAATGTTTGTAAGCAACTGAAAAAAGCACAAATGTCAGGGCATGTCAAAACTTTTCCAGGCCCCAAAACACCCTCGGACCCCAGAGGGTTAAAGTGTGACCATACTTTTTTATAATTAGATAAATAATTATGCCTACATGATAGATTAATCCATCTATCTATTCAGATTAATCCAATGAATCACATTTGTTGAAAAAAGCCTTCAAATAAAGATAATTGGAAGACATTTATTATAAAGAGTGATCAATATATAGTTTGATTTGTTTCCATATCATTGAACATGAGCCTGCCACTGGCCTACAGCAATCAGTCAAACATCAATCAAGTTCATCGGTTGAACTGAAGCAGACCATCCAAAGGACACTGTTTTGCATTCCTTCTGTGCTATATTTTTAATTGTTGATCTATATACGCATGCAGAAAGACAACTTTTCAACACATGCTGTATGAATGGCTACTTCCCTTTTCTTTGTCTGTGCTGCCTGCTACCAGAAAAGATTTTTATCAGTTGCTTTTATCAATGTCATTTTATCACTACAGGCATAAAGCAGTAATATCCACCACTTTGACAATATATTTCAAGACAACTGAAGTCATACTTATTTTTTTATTTTTTGTTGTTGTTTTGTTTAGTTTGTCTGTATGTACAGTTATAGGAGTCATTCTAACAAAATTTGTGTGGTTAAAACGCGAGGCGCAGTGGAATGAAAAAAACCCCGCAAACGTCAAAACTTTAACTTGAGTGGCACATTTTTAGATCATCTCTTGTGTGAGACGCTGCTAAAGATGCCTGACCAAAAGTGAATGTTCTGTCATCATTTACTCGTTCATGTTGTTTAAGTGCTGCTTCGGAAACCAGCGTAAAAGGTACATTTCTGCCACCTACTGGACTGGAGTATAAAGCACTGCAACAATGTCAACCATGTTTTTTCTCCTTGCTATAGGCAAATCCTCTCGCCGCTCTCATAGTCTGTAACACTGTGAAAACAGACAAGTGCAGTGATACAAACAGTCAGACCACTTGGAACATGCCAATCAAATTTGAGGACTGGAACTGTTTTGTATAACTAAATGTTTGTTTTTCCCACCAAAAGTGTAATAACTGTGACTTTGGCACACTTTTAAATCATTGCTGTGTTCATTTCAGTATTCCAACTTTCTCAACAAAAAAGCAACTCAGTAGAGTGAGTTTTGGACGGGACTAATGTGGTTGTCCCGTGAATAGCTTATGGAGGAGGGTTTGAGAAACTTTTCGAAAAGTGTTCTGTTGTGCAATTCCTTTTGGTGACTCTAGTGGCATGGAAATTACGCACATCAGCTTTAACACAGACTAGTCAAGTAGCCTTGTTTTATATGCCCGTAGTGTCTTTATGCTAGGAGTATGTTGTTCTATCAGAATTGCATTGTTTTCTTCCTTAACTTGTTTTGGTTTGGTGGGAGTGTTACACTGGACTATGAAGGGAATGCTGGAAGTATGTGGAGAAGTGTCCCTCCTCAGCGCCTCCCCCAAAACACAGACACACAGCTCGGATCGGGCAGCTGGAATGCTTCCCCAGAGAGAAGACTGTGTACTGATCTCCCAATGAGAGCGCACACACACACACACACACACACACACACACACTCACCCTCCTCAGGAATGTGTGTCCATTCTCTGCACAGCTTATAAACACAGCTGACCTCAACACTGCCGTTCACACTAGATTTGTGACAGTGTTCTTAGGTTAACCTTACAGGAAATTAGCATCTGATAAAGGTTTAAAGGGCAATATAAAGCAATATAAAAGTGAATGAATCAATAAATAAATAAAACAGTTTGTATGTATTATGTGATGTACTGTAGCCTTCACAATCAGGATTTATGGGACTTCTCATCATTAAGGCTCAAAATGACAACATTTACAGCAGCTTTAAATAATTCATTAATAAAAAATAAATGCATTTGTGTCATCTTTGCAGTGAAAATCCATAAAATAGTCGACAAAATATAAAAATCTACAAATATAATTTAAAGGTGATGCACAAATTTTTTTTATAGAAACCTAAATTACATTTTTTATTTATCCAAAAACTAAACAAAAAAAAAGTTTATTTAATAATGAATCAGTTAATCAAAAGTAAAAAATAATTTACCTGCTGTCCTACTGGAGATGTTTGGTGCGTCTGGTGTTCTGTGGCCATGTTTTCTCCAAGAATTTCACCATACATGTCAAGCAGGGATGTTGCGCCTCCGTCGCTCTCGGTGCACGTCTTTTTTAAAGGGGGCTCTGTCTCATTTCTCTCTTTCTCATCACGACTGAAGCAGTTGCCGTGTGTGAACTTATTTCCCTCGTCAGTTCTTTGAAAGGCGCAAGCAGTGTTACTGCATTTTCAATAAGGCCCCACTGGTACGCGCTGAAAGATGCGGGAAGCTCGAATTCTGCCCCATATGCACCAAGTGCTCGCTTCTGTGCTAACAAACTCGACATCATATAAAACGTACTGTTCCAACGTGTCGGAGTGTCTTGTTGCAGCATCTTTTTTGACAGTCCTAGTTCTGTCTGTATCTCTCCAAGTCAGGACATGGCAAGGTGAGAATGTTTGAAATGCCCGACTATCTTTCTCCCTATCGCCATACAGTCGGAAAGTCACAGAAGCGACGATCAAAACCCTAGTGGCCAGCAGCAAGCACGAGAAGTGGTTCAACCAGCGGAAATAATACATAATTTATCGGCTTAAAGATATCGACCTAATTTTGTTATCGGACCGATAACGATAATATAAAAAATAGCATTTATTGGCCGATAACGATATGGCCGCCGATATATCGTGCATCCCTACTCCTATCCCATATTGCTGTTGTTTAGTCTTTGCCAGCATTCCTCTGCTTCACTGAGGTGTTTTCCCAAAGCTGGGGATTTTTTCTTGGGGATGTACAAGAAAGGATATGGAAAAGATAAACACACCAAAAACTTCTGAGTGAACAGTTTGGCTTTTTGAATATTTTTCTTATTTCTTTAATATATAGGCCTAGTGTTTGTCTTTTACTTGACATTGACTTCATGTAGGAGACTCTTGTTTTCTCTCTCTGATGTTCTTTTTGATTGGGATTGTCTGTTGTGGTATCATTGATGTGATTGCATCTTGTTTTGCTCTTGACATACAGACTTTTTTCTTGCAAACAGAGCAGAGGAATTTAAAGTAGTATTAGTGGACTTTCATGTAGGAGTTATCGTGTGAAGGTGTGCTTTTGCCTTACTTGACTGGTATTTAAAATAGATTTTTAAGTAAAAGTGAAAAAGGACGTACTTTGTTCCTTGTTTCTGGTCAAATCTCAGAGTGAAATCCCCCTCTAACAGGGAAGTTCAGCCTCTCTCTGTCTTTTTCTCACGCATAATTGCATCAACAACAGAAAAGTGTGAGAAAACACAATGCATATTTTACATAGCAATGTATTAAACTTGTAAAAAAAAAAATGGTAGTATTTAGTTACTAAACAAAGCAGGATAGTTGGCGCCAATAGCCTCGTGGTTGTGGTTAGCGCTTCCCGTCTCGAGGTCCTTTGCCGATCCCGCTCACCTCTCTCCTCCCAGTAATTTCCTGTCATCTCTCTACTGTCCTATCTCAATAAAAAGGCATAAAAAGCCCATAAAAATAACTTTAAAAAACTGTAACTGTTATTTGATAGTTGTTTAGTGTTACTTTTACGCTGTCCTGCAGTCTGTTTCATAATTCAGTTTTCTGTGATGCTTTAATCAAGAAGTGAACATTGGTCTAAATCGGTGGTTCCCAACCCTGGTCCTGGAGGCACACCAACACAGCACATTTTGCATGTCTCCTTTCTCTGACACACTAATTTCAGGTCTAGAAGCAGAGATTGTCTTACTATAGGGAGATAAGAGGGTCTGTATTACTTACTATTGGAGAAAGCATAACGGCTAACTTGGATCACGTGTGCTGTAATAACCAATCACATTACAGCCTTGACGTCATTGAATTTCAGTCAGAGCTGTGCGACACTCAATCGCTGTTTACGGATCCCATAGGAATGAATGAGAGTGCCGTAAACTGAATCCCACCTGTCACAAAAAGTCAGTGACTTCTCTTATAAAACAGCATTTTTTTCATAGTACAATCCAAAAGTATTGTTTAGTGTAAAACATGTTGAAGATTAGCAGATAGGCTGTCGATTCATTAAATGATAAGCTGTTTCCTCTAAAAAGCTGTAGGGAAGCCTCTCCTCCATTGACATCCATTCAAACAAAATGGATCTCTGGTCTCCTTTCCCACGTACTGCCAGACCGGAAGCGTAGCTCAGTGGTTCCCAACCCTGGTCCTGGAGGCACCCCAACACTGCACATTTTGCATGTCTCCTTTCACTGACGCACCAGTTTCAGGTCTTGGAGGCTCTACTAATGAGCTGATGACCTGAATCAGGTGTGTTTGATTAAGGAGACATGCAAAACGTGCAGTGTTGGGGTGCCTCCAGGACCAGGGTTGGGAACCACTAGTCTAAATCATCAATAATGTTAGCCTGAAAAGAGTGTTGAGAGTTTGTGTGGTGTTTGTTTTGCAGGAGTAGCAGTGGCACAGTCCCGTAGTGTCAGTCATGGTGGCGCTGTCGCTGAAGATCGGGGTGGGGAATGTGGTGAAGACCATGCAGTTCGAGCCCTCTACCATGGTGTACGACGCCTGTCGCATCATCCGGGAGAGAGTTCCAGAAGCACAGCTCGGCCAGCGTGAGTCCGTCACCAGACACTCACAACCCTGAAAAGAAGTGACAAATTCAGACAAAAAGCATTGGAAATTCTCATGTGAATGGCAGTGTTATTAAACATTTGATGGCTGAAATATTCACATCTCATGTCAGATCGATCAACTGTAAAATTTAAAGTACAGTTAGTAACTTATATCAAATTTCCACATAATCAAATTAATAAAAAATAAATTTTTTGATAACACTTTAGTATAGGGACCAATTCTTACTATTATCTAATTGCTAATTAGCATGCCTATTATTAACATATTGGCTGTTTGAAAAGCACATATTCTGCATGCGCATATTCTACATATCTAATCCTACACAATACCTAAACTTAACAACCACCTTACTAACTATTAATAAGCAGCAAATTAGGAGATTATTGAGGCAAAAGTCATAGTTAATGGTTTGTTAATAGCGAGAACTGAACCTTAAAATAAAGTGTGACGAATTATTTTAACATTAATAAAAATACATACTTTGTGACTGACAACTTTTGTAATAGAATACACTTGTTTGAGCACAGTTTGGCCGTTGGTTTACTTCAAATTATTTTCAAGATCTGTTAATTTATCCATTGTCCCTTTCATTATGGCTATAAAGTCATGCAAAATGATATTCAATCTCCACAATATTATTATTGTACAGAGCGCACAAGTACCTGAGAAAATCATTGAGCTGAATCCTCCATCACTCATCACACATCTCCATCGCGGCTCGTTAAGACAAAAACTGATTAACTGGGAAACGATAACTTTCATCACATACTGTGCCATCGCGTCACATCTGATATCCATAGACGTTTTTTGGTTTTAGTTAAATTGCACATACATTTTTTTTTATCAGACTTTTAATCAGATCAGTAAAAAATCAGTTTGTCATTCACTGTTTGTCTTCCTCTATCCCACATTTAATAACTTCTCCTACATTTCATAAAAAACTTAATACATAGCCTACAGCTGTCATGGGCAGCAACACTAGTCAAATTATCCATATTTGGCTAAAATCCCAACATAATATCTCTGATTTTGGTTTCCCTTTTTAGCATTTGTTCCACCCAAATTTGCTTCCTTTCAAAGAGTAAAGAGAGAAAAAAATACCAGAGAAGCCAAAACATACCACAGAAATCAAGTGTAAATCTAGTTTGTTCTGCGGCGCTATAATGGGCCTGTATCAGGGTGCGGCTGGGTCCCAGCTGTTATGTAATAGTCCTCAGTACTGCTCTACATACTTGTCTTAACCTGTGAGTCATTCGTCTGTTTGACAGACTGCTTTCGTCCAAACTCAACAGCTTATGTGGAATGTGTAGTGGTCTTAAATAGCTCGTCTGTCAGTGTTGCCGCATTACATTTGGAGGACACTATCTAATCCCTCAGAGGAAAAAGCTCAAATTCTTTCCTGGCATCACCAATGAAAATTATAAGTAAATTTAAGTAAGTAAGATTATTTGAAGTAAAACAATTCATATTTTCTAACTTGACCTAATCACTTAAGGAAGAAAATCAAAGTTTTTGGAAGCCAAACAGTGTCTCTAGTGCTTGAAACTGGCGACAGTAGTTGTTTTTTAAATCCAAAACGTAATTTATGCAGGGCTCAGCGATAAGGATTTTTTTTCTACGAGCCCAGTTGGAACAGTGGCTCTGCCACAAAATAAAAACAAGTAATTGTTTTCATTGTTTTGTAACCTTGTTTTCTAATAAATAAGATTGTTATGACTAAAACTTTAGATACCTGGGAAATTTTACAGTTCTTGTTTCCTTACCACAGCAACAATTAGTGGTTCAAACATTATTAAAGACAAGTAAACCGTAATAAGAACAAATAATCACGTTTCACGACAGTAACTCTAAAAAACGAAGTAAGTAGCTCAAATAAATACAGTAAAACAAAGATGCAAATAAAATAAACATTTGGTGTGTGTGCACAGAAAACCGCTCATCAGACAGCCGGCGAAATCTGAATTGAGTTTGTTTTCCACATCATCTTGTGTTATTCTTTAAAGGTGACATATCATGAAAATCTGACTTTTCCAGGTTTTAAGTGCTATAATCAGGTCCCCGGTGCATCTACCAACCAAGGAAACGTGAAAAAGATTAACCCAGTAACTTACCAGCTCTAATGCCACGGCGAAAGTTTGAGTGTTCTGTATTTGGCTGCACAGACGAGCACAGAACACTATTTAGAGTCCCAGCCTCAGAGGAGACAACAGAGCAGTGGATTTATTGATTTATTTACTGTATATTGCTGCTGCCACACAGATCTAAAATGAACATGCGATTTATTTCCCAGCTGTTTACCTTCACAGACATAACCGACTGTTTTTGTAACTCATGTGTTTTTAACGTAAACTTGTGTGTGAATGAGAACTTAGTTTAATACTCACATGCTGTGACAGCCGCTTTCTGTTCAAATTCAGTAAATTATGGGAAATGTTCAGTCAATGCACCTTCTGATTTTGACAGTCTTATCAGGTTGTAAGATGCAATCTGACCGCCCACTAACTCTGCTGTCTTCTTGCAGCCAGTGACTATGGCCTCTTCCTGTCAGATGAGGACCCAAAGAAAGGTATTTGGCTGGAAGCAGGCAAAGCCCTGGACTACTACATGCTGAGAAATGGGGTGAGTCTAGAATATTTCAAATAAAACATAAAGTAAAGTAATTCAATTAAAATATTAAATAGAATAATGCTCATTGTGAGTGCACTGTTTATAAAATGTTTACTTCTCTAGTAATCACAAATGAGTGGAAAATCATAAAAAATCAAAGGTGTGGAATTCATGCCCATTGTTTCTATATTTTCACTGGGATTGTTTTCAGGAAAATGACATTTTAAATGTATTTGAAATAAGTCCATGCACATCTAAGCATCTGTAACTGGTAAAGCATGGATCTACCAAAACCATGTTCAAGTGTTGATTGCCAGTGTACTTACTGATAAAATGTAACTGTAAATTACTTTGTAGCATCTGTCAAATGAAAAAATGTAAATGCCAACATTATTTGTAAAATCAGTGTTATATTAAAATTATATAAACGTGATAGTGTCCTTAAAAACTGACACTTATTTAAGATACAGCAGATAACACTAGTGAACATAATTTGCTGAGATTTATAAAGGATTTTTCATAAGAACATGCATTTTTTAGGACACTCTGGAGTACAAAAAGAAACAGAGACCCCTGAAGATCCGCATGTTGGATGGAACTGTTAAAACAGTCATGGTGGATGACTCAAAAATCGTCAGTGACATGCTAATGACCATCTGTGCAAGAATAGGTAAGTTAGTATCCATATGAGGAGCGAGAACTCCATTTTGCCTGCTTTTTAGTAATTTCTAGGCCAGATCTCTCTTGTTTTATATTATACATGGATAACAGGTCTTTCCAAGTCAGTTGGATTAGCTCACTGTGCTCACTGAGTGCTCTCAGCATTGAGGTACCACAGGGTTCAGTGATCGGACCGCTGTTTTTCTCTATCTACATCGTACCACATGGGATAGTCATCCAGTCACATGGGCCGTTTTCACTTAGTATGAAGATATTTTTTGGTGATCCAATAAGAAGTGGTTAGTGTTAAATATAGGTGGAAACAGGGTCTAAAACATTTTGTGATCAGATTACTAAAACTATATTTGGATGTAGTCAGTAGCACTTAAGATTATGAATGGAGGTCTGCAACAATACTTAATGGTGGTCTGTAAAAATTATATTTAGAGGTTTAATTGAACTGTTATGACTCTTGAGGAGCAGTTTGAATGCAATGAGAGAGTAAAACACTTCTGGTTTCTCAGGCATCACAAACTATGACGAGTACTCGCTGGTGCGTGACGTGGGAGAGGAAAAGAAGGAAGAGACCATGGGGACACTGAAAAGAGACAAGACCCTCCTGAGGGATGACAAAAAAATGGAGAAACTCAAACAGAAACTTCACACAGATGATGAGTGTATGTCGCTTCCTGCTTACCATGAATAAAATAAACATTGATGCATGTTGTTTGCTATTTTAGCAGGACTTCAAAACAATACATACAGTGTATTCTCAACCTGTTCACTGAAGGGAATTTCATAATGACAAAATGCATATTCTCATGTATTCTAGATTCTTGTTGACTGAATTTCTTTACACTGCGCTCTGGCTAATCCATTAAAAAAATACATATAATTACATTTTTGGATTTGAAAAGAAATTTTAAGATTCAGGTTTTTAAGATAATGAGAAATGAAAATTCAGTCAAGTGTTTCCAAGCTTTTACATGTGGATGATATTTTGGAATCTAGTTGAATTTACTGATGTCAGAGCTGCATTTCAACAGTGAATTGGTTGGATCATGGGCGGACGCTGCGAGAGCAGGGTGTGGAGGAGTCTGAGATGCTGCTTCTCAGAAGAAAGTTCTTCTACTCGGACCAGAATGTGGATTCCAGGGACCCAGTACAGCTCAACCTGCTCTATGTGCAGGTAAACACCACAGAACATCACATTTACATCATAATCATGTCCTAATGTCATTTGTAAAGTAAACTGAATGATATCTCTCTAGTTTTTGTCCTTAGTGGCAAAGCATTCTGTCAGTTATTTCTGTGGCATTTATATGGGGGAAGCTACTGTACACTCACTTCAAAATCTCATTGGTCTAAAATCACAGTCTACATAACTGTATGTTAAACATTGAAAATGGTCTGGTTGGCTGTAATTGTGATGCTTTGTGCATCGTTTCACTTTTAGTGTAGACAAGTTACTTCTTGCTAGAAATGTATGATGCAGTGTCTGCATAGTTATATCAGGTTGTTGCTAATTTTGTTCAAATTCAATTGCATTTACGTACTGTATGTTGTATCCCAGGCCCGTGATGACATCCTGAACGGCTCCCACCCTGTCTCCTTTGATAAGGCCTGTGAGTTTGCCGGATATCAGTGCCAGATCCAGTTCGGAGACCACAATGAGTTGAAACACAAACCAGGATTCCTTGAGTGAGCTCAACACATTTCTTTTTATCCTTGCCTTAACTGTATCTGTGAGTGTACTGCTTTAGTTGCATAGAAACTTCTTTATTTGGGTTGTTAATTAATTAAAATGTTTAATCACAATTTAACCACCTAATTATGTGGTAGTTAATGCCATCAGAGCCTTCAAAACCAACAGATTCTGCATTTCTCAAACTGCGTGAGAACAGAAATGCAAACACTGAACTCAAATTTACAATAACATCATTTGTTTAAGTTTACACTCATGGTTATGTTTACTGTTAGGTTCGAGTAAGTTAAAAGTACAGGCAGTTTCGGCTCGATCAATCAATTCTTAAAATATTGGTTTATTTGCATAAAATCTTTCTTTAGTTTTTTTGCTTTTTCTAATCATATTTTCATAAACAGTAGTAGTAATAGTTTAGCCATGGCGGCTGTTATGTCTTGTCTTTTATGTTATGTCATGTCTTGTCTGTTAATTTCATCAGGAACAGAGTTGATGAGATTACCTCTGTTTCTATGAATAGTAACCATGTTTCATGTATGCATGATATTTCACATGTCAGGTTTTTGACTAAATTACATGCAGTACAAACAGAAAACGTGACTTTTGTTAAACTTCCAGCACTATTATTAATCAGCCATAACTGTACTGGAGTTGTAAAATCATGATCTTGTTTTTATACATCAGTTCCCAGCACAAGCTACTGCTATTCACCAGTCCAGATTGCTTTCATTCTCAAAATATTAATGAAAATAAAACTAATTCTTGATTCATGTCTGTCTCATCCAGTTTGAAAGAATTCTTGCCCAAAGAGTACATCAAGAACAAGGGCGAGAAAAAGATCTTCCAGGTGAGGTTATGCAGGTTATGTGTAATTTATTATTTTTTCATTTACATACATTTACATTTACATTGTCATTTAGCACACGCTTTTATCCAAAGTGGCTTACAAATGAGGACAATGGAAGCAATCAAAACCAACAAAAGAGCAATGATATGCAAGTGCTATGACAAGTCTCAGTTAGCTTAATGCAGTACACGTAGCAAGGGTTTTTTATTTATTTTAAAAATTAAAATTTTTAACCTAAATTTTAATCATTTTTATAATTATATAATAAATAAATAAAAAGAAAACAGATAGAATAGATAACGAATAGAGCAAGCTAGTGTTAGAGGCCTTTTTTGTTTTTTTGTTACTTGTATAATAAATAAAAAGAAAACAAATAGAATACAAAATATAATTTTTTTTAAAAGCATAGAATTAGAATAGAGAGTGCATTTTTCGTACCCATGTTAGGCGCAGCACTATGCGCTATATGAATTTTAATTTAATGATAAACTTGTCTCTTTAAGGCACACAAAAACTGCCAAAACATGACAGAGATTGAGGCCAAAGTCAGCTACGTCAAACTGGCCAGATCTCTGAAAACCTATGGAGTGTCCTTCTTCTTAGTCAAGGTAAAGATCTCACGCCTTATCTGAGCTCTAATATTAATAAATGGCTCCTGCTTTCTTGTGTTAATGCTAATGTTTATTCTCTTTACAGGAAAAAATGAAAGGAAAGAATAAGCTTGTTCCGCGTTTGTTGGGCATCACTAAAGAGTGTGTGATGAGAGTGGATGAGAAGACCAAAGAGGTGATTCAGGAGTGGAGTCTGACCAACATCAAACGCTGGGCCGCTTCTCCCAAGAGCTTCACGCTGGTACCAACACACTCCTCTAAACACACACACTGTGTTCTGATAATAACTCACACTTGACACTGTGGATATGATGTGTGCTAAGGGTGTTTCACAGCTCTGTGGTCACCGTTTCGGTTTGATTTGGTCCATTTTGGTGAAAATTAGGATTGTTTAGGTTAACAATATAATAATATAATTCACCCTAAAATGAAAATTCTGTCATTTTTCATAAAATTTCGTCATTTATGTCCATCCTTTGAAAATCTACAAGACCAAAATATTTAATGTTCCAAAAAGTACAAAAAGAAGTCATAAAAATTCTGAAGATGAACCAAAGTCTTTGGAATGACAAGACGGTGTGTAAACAACTTCACCCCAGTACTTATGTTTGTTTTTCAAGCCAGCCTTTGTGCAGAGCATGCTGTCCTCTAATAGTTTTGTGATGATCCTTTGGCAGTGAGTTTATTACTATTACGATGACTTTGTTACTTAATTTTTACCTTATGATTCAGATTAGTGTCCACAGGAAGTTTGATTCACATTATTTTTTTAGCTCTGACATCAAGGGCACAATTATACACAATCATTATATATTATGTGAGTTATGAAGTTTGTGTATCAGAGATAGGTTAAACTGGCTGTTTCTAACAGGAAAAATGTATTATTATTTTTTTTTTGGAAAAGAACAGAACATCCTCTAACAACAGATTCCCAAACTTTTGTCAGCTGAGCCTCTTTGAACTAAAATATTAACTTTTAAATATCTTTTGAGATTTACAGTTAATATTTCAATAATCTAACAATACATTTACATGTTTATGGTTCTCTGGGTTAATGGGCACAAGATATACAGGTGAACACAATATTTTGTGTTTTTATTAAGTGATGTATTTTTATTTTAAATGCATTTATTTTAATTGTACATTTTTATGATTTAATTCAGTATTAGCTTTTCATCAACTGACAAACCTCTTTCAGTTCCCTCACTAATCCCAGTTTAGGAAACGAATAATGCCCGATAATATTTTCAGACACATGCAGGAATGTTAAAGCTGCGACAGACAAAATCAGTTCCTGTTTCTTGTAATAGACTGAAGCAGTTATCAATGCTGAACATTGTTTATGCATCACGAAGCACAGCAGTAATTCAGTATTTAGACTGGCTGCAGACTTATTGATTACATTAAATGAATTATTTCCGTCCTCCAGCTCTCTGTTACTACACACTCAGACACACTCAATACATTTTGCTTTTTTTCTTGCTGCACAGAATTCTCAAACATTGTGAATTAGAGTGGACCTATTCCATTCCTGCTATGTAATTTCACCGTGAAATTAAAAATGTATTAAAAATTTAATTTTTTCTAAACCTAAGAAAATATTTGCTCATTTTATACAGCCTAATGTATGAATGCGCAATTCACTGTTCAATAACAATGGCAGCACCAAGTTAATTAATCATCCAAACTATTGTTTTACTGTTTAGTGTTTTATAGGTTGCTGTATTATTTACACAGTTGTTATTTTTGTTGCAAGTAAGTGTGATGTCATATGTTTAAACTCCCTTCTTCAGGACTTTGGAGACTATCAGGATGGTTACTACTCTGTTCAGACCACTGAAGGAGAGCAGATTGCGCAACTCATCGCTGGTTACATCGACATCATTCTCAAAAAGGTAACATGCCATGACCAATCTCATTGTTAAACTTTAATAAATCATGTGAAGTCTGACGACTTATTTTTAATTTCACATATTGTTGGACTCACAAGACTAGATTCACCCTCAGAAAGGAATGCATTCAGGTTACAAATCATATATTTACACACAAATCTGGAAACTGGCTGTCATTAGGCAGCTTTTCGGAATAAGGGCACATAGGTTTTTGCACAAGTTGACACAATACCAGATTAATACAAAGAGTGCTTTTAAGGAAAAAAATATTAACTGGATTTGATCAAGTGTACATGTTTTCCTAAATTTTCTTTAGTGTTTTTATGCAACCATTTGCGGAGACTGATGCATCATTATTTAAAAAAAAATGTCCATGATGGACTATTATTGTGCAATTAACTATTTTAGTTGTGCAACAAACTCCTTAAGAAATCTCTGACGACACCTTTTCAATTACTTCTAAGCATTTATTCAAGTCAAGTCAAATTTATTTGTCTAGTGCTTTTCACAATACGTTATTCATGATGTTAATATTTATAGCATCTTAGCAGATTAGAGTTGTGTAATATAGATTAATGCGATCATACAGGCAATCAGGGTTTAGAAATTATTAGTTTATATAGAGATAACAGTATATATTGGCCTACGTGTTTGATATACATATATATATATATATATATATATATATATATATATATATATCAATCTTTAAATATCTTTACATATAGAGCTATGCGATAATACAGTTTACATTTTGTAATGATATACATAATCACGCAGCCGAGATTTGCAACATAGTATGTGTTACGTGAGTGTACTGTATTTATGCAGGTAAAGTATTATGTACTATATATCAAACTTGTAATATATTGCTGGATGATGATATAGTTTACAGTTTTCAGTGATATAACAATCAAGCAGTTGACATTTGCTAATGCATACTGCTTAATGTGAGTGTATGCATTTAGGTAAGGTTGGATTTACTTATAATATTTGTATAAGTTGTTATTAATTATTAATGTGTGAATTATTTGTTATGTGGTGACATTAGCCAGGTTTCCATCCAAAGTTTCCATCCCAAGTCAAAAACCACCTCAAGCGAGAGTAAAAACGTATTTTTTAATAATTTATTTTTATTCGAAATTTGGCGTTTCCATCACTCGTTTCTCATGCGATACTTCAAAATGCGCATTAAAATAGGGTGATGGAAACAAAGCTATTGACACAAGCGGTGGTGCATTGATTTACATGTCTCTACCTGTATAAGTGGGCATTTCCTAGACAGAATGAACTGCTTTGTGGACCAGACTTTGTCGTTACAAAGGTTTGGCTCTGCAAGTCTTCTGCTGATCACACATAATCATACATAATCTGCTACTGCAGGTACTCTTTTGAAAACACAGGGATTTTGCAATGGGCAGCACTCCCTGACATGAGCACACTTCACAACCATCACGCTCCTAGTTTCACAATAACCCCGTGACCTAGAGTGGTCAGAGTTGCAACTTGGTTGAAGGATTGATGGAGTTCAGTTATTAAGCAGATCTTTTTCTCATCATATCGGTCTAATTTTTAATGGTTGTGTAATGGGTCTTTGTGAAATTGCTGCTGCTGGTTCTCTGCGGTGTGAGGAATTCCTCAACAAACCTTCATGTTTGACCAGTCTAGAGAAAGACACAGTCTGCTCTAAAAAAACATTAAGGTCCTGCTCTCAAGTATCTTTCGCCAGCTCACTGTGTCTGAAAACCTCTTTATCTGCAGAAAAAGAGTAAAGATCACTTCGGCCTGGAAGGCGACGAGGAATCAACCATGCTGGAGGACTCGGTATCTCCCAAAAAGTGAGCGTCTTTTCATAGTTCATCACGTACTAGTGTGTTTGAAAGTAGTATGGTGTTGCTCCATGCGCTTACATATGTCACACATCGTTTCCTGTTATAAGTCTGAGTTACGGCATTCGATCTAATGGTAACCTGTGATGTATTATGCTCCAGGTCAACAGTTCTCCAGCAGCAGTTTAATAAGGTCGGGAAGGTGGAGACGGGCTCTGTCGCTCTGCCGGCCATCATCCGCTCTGGTGCCGGAGGTCCGGAGAGCTTCCAGATGGGCTCCATGCCACAGGCCAAACAGCACATCACCAGCGGACAGATGCACCGAGGACACATGCCCCCTCTGGTCAGATACTGTATACACACGCACAAACACTACAGGAACGACCACTGAATGTGTTCTGAAGGGTGGGCTCTGCTCTTGATGTGAATATGAGACATGTCTATGTAATTGTAGTCACTCTACCTGTCAGTGCTGTTTGTTTGGGCCGTACTGTGAGCTGTCTGTGTTCTCTGTATCTTGCAGACATCAGCTCAGCAGGCTTTGACCGGCACCATTAACTCCAGTATGCAGGCGGTGCAGGCAGTTCAGGCCTCTCTCGATGAGTTCGACGCGCTGCCTCCACTGGGCACTGATGCGGTGAGATGCATTATTCATATAAATGTAACTTTTAATTGCCTCAGGCACTTTTCAAATGTGCAGTATTTTTTTACCCGTGTTCTGTTTGGGTCATTTTTGACCTGGGTGAAAAATAAAAATCTCAAGTTTGTTTGTTTTGTTTAGTTTTTTTTGTTTTTTTCAAAATGCCTTTGGCTTCTCTGCAACATTGTTCCAAAAAAATATATATATTATATTATATAATGTTGTGTATTTATGGAATTATAAAAATGATCCAGCAGAAACCCAAGCAGCATGACAGATGTCACTACTTGCTTCTCCCAGCAATTGTTTTTCAGTTGACATTTGCATAAATGTGACCATTTCTCAAATGCTCCATGCAAACCATAAGATTGAGAAAATATCTAAATTAGCATATACTAAATTTCATGTACATAATTAATAGGATAGTGCTGTATTTTTTTATTATTATTATTGAAGTCGAGTCTTTTTTGAACTGAGCATATAGGTGCATTTTTTTATTTAAATTTTCTTCTTTCTTTTTCCTGGAGGTAAAAATATTTGGTCTTTTTTATATGGGACTGACAGCAGTAACACTTTAGATCGGGCACACTATTCACTATTAACTAGTTGCTTATTAGCATGCATATTACTAGCATATTGGCTGTTTATTAGTACTTATAAAGCACATATTAATGTCTTCTTCTGAATGACCATATTTTAGATCTCTGAACCTACCCAATACCTAACGTAACAACTATAACAACTACCTTACTTGCTATAATTAAGCAGCAAATTAGGAGTTTACAGAGTGAACATGTGTTCCCTAATCTAAAGTGTTACTGAAACATGTGCCATTTATATTGACATTTCAACTTTGATAGGGTTCAGAAATTATATTAAAAGGAGATTCTGATTAAATGGTGTGGGACTGACCAAAAGAAAAAGTGTGGACAAGATTTATCCAATGCAGTCTAGAAGACAATAGACTGCATATAATGTGTGGAAAGAGACATATTTCTGACATGCTACTGTAATCTGCTGTAGTGATGAATGTATATCATGTGCTCAGTACAGTATTGAGCATCCTCTCTCTCTCTCTGATGTTTAGGCCTCTCAAGCATGGAGAAAGAACAAAATGGACGAGTCCAAACACGAGATTCACTCTCAGGTGGATGCCATCACTGCGGGAACTGCCTCCATGGTCAATCTGACTGCAGGTGACACTCATCGTCACTAGCTGACGACTCTTTATCAAAACTAAAAACATCAGCTAGTGGGACGCTGGATATATGTCATCCTTCCCACATAGTTTGGTAATGTGGTAAAATGTAGTTTGTCCCTGAACGTGTCTGTCAGGTGACCCAGCAGAGACGGATTACACCGCTGTGGGCTGTGCTGTCACCACCATCTCCTCCAACCTGACCGAGATGTCTAAGGGTGTCAAACTGCTGGCGGCGCTGATGGAGGACGAGGGAGGAAATGGCCAACAGCTTCTGGGTGCTGCCAAGAGCCTGGCGTGTGCTGTGTCTGAGATGCTCAAGACCGCTCAGCCCACCAGTACTGAGGTATCACCTGAGTGTTTGCAGTACAAACATGCGATTGAGAATGTGCCAAACAGTTGATGTGGTTCATTCATCGGTGTGTTTGTAGTGGAGTTGTAAGGAATTTAGCGGTTGTGTTTAAAGGAATACGCCACTTCCAGAATAAACATTTCCTGATAGTTTACTCACCCCCATGTCATTCAAGATACTCGTGTCTTTCTTTCTTGAGTCGCAAAGAAATTGTTTTTTGAGGAAAACATTCCAATATTGAAGGTTAAAAATGCAGTTTCAGGGAAACTCAGCCGAGAAATAAGGGTCTTTATCTAGCGAAACGATTGGTTATTTTCTAAAAAAAAAAATTAACATTTCTATACTTTTTAACCTCAAATGCTGCCCATCTTGTCTAGCTCTGCGATGCGCATGCGTACTCCGCTTCAAGACAGTTAGTGTCTGTCTAAAAACTCCCATCTCATTTTCTCCTCCAACTTCAAAATCGTCCTACATCGCTGTTGTACCTTTTTTTTTTTTGTATAAGGCGTTTGATCTTCTTTGCATGTTCACTTTGCAAACACTGGGTCGGTGCTTCTGCAGCAGTGTAGGGCGATTTTGAAGTTGGAGGAGAAAATGAGATGGGAGTTTTTCGACCTGGCTCCCTTACAGTTTTTTGGAAGAAATCAAAGCTTAAAACCTAAACAAACGCTTCCAATCAAAAGATTGGGGTCAATAAGATAAGATTTTTTTTTATGTTTATGAAAGACATCTCTTAGGCTCACCAAGCCCGCATTTATTTTATTTGAAACAAGGTAAAAACTAATATTGTGAAATATCATTACAATTTAAAATAACTGTTTTCTATTGGAGTATATTTTGAAGTGTAATTTATTCCTGTGACGCAGCGCTGAATTTTCAGCATCATTACTCCAGTCTTCAGTGTCACTTGATCCTTCAGAAATCATTATTATCAATGTTGAAAGCATTTTTGCTGCTTAATATTTTTGTTGAAACCATGATTAATTCTTGTCAGGATTCTTTGATGAAGTTTAAATGAACAGAATTTTTTTGAAATCGAAATATTTTGTAACATAAATGTCACTCTCTCTTTTGATCACTTTAATGAATCCTTGCAGAATAAATTAATTGCTTTCAATAAAATCTTGCCGAACCCAAACCTTTGAATAGTAGTGTAGCTAAAACTTGAACACTATTTTTTTGCTGCCGTGCAAGCACTGCTGTGTCCTCTCTGTAAATCTAGATGTTATGAGCAAATACTGCTTTAATGTTGCCTTTGCTGTTATGATATGTTAATATTGCTGTGTGTGTCTTCAGCCGCGACAGAACCTCCTGCAGGCAGCGGGTAGTGTGGGTCAGGCCAGCGGTGAACTCCTGCAGCAGATCGGAGAGTCCGATGCGGATCAGCACTTCCAGGTGTGACACACACACACACACACACACACTGACGCTGGGACTGTAACGCATTAACCTGTGTTCTCATCAGTCTGTAGGTACAGCAGCGTTCACACACTCCAGACGGACACGCTATAGTCAGATGCTGGTAACAACACATAGAAAGAACAATTCATATTCACCAGCCAATCATACTAATGAAACAGTGATCATTATAAAATCAGTTATTTAATGATCACAGTTTGCCCTGGATTATAATGGAAATCATATAGTCATACAGCCATCCTGTCATAACTGTAGTATGTAAGATCACGGTGTGGTGACGGGTCTCTATATTCTCATCCATATCCACTGGAAATCAATCTTTTCATTATCCACACTGTTTCTCTGCATGATAGATTTCATCATTTAATTATATCATAATTCTCAAAATTCTGAACTTTTTGTGTATACAGACCTGTAACTATCAGTAATGAATTGGTGGTTTTTCTGTGTTGAAACGTTTCAAAGAGCTCAAACCTTTTTTAATATGTAAAAGCGTTTAGTTCGCATTTAAGAGCTTAAGACAGCCACTGTAAAATTTTTCTAATAATTATCAGTTACTGTTACTACCGGAAAACAGCGATAATTTTTAGTAATTATTTTTGTGATCATTGGCACAATATTGGAACAATATTGGAAAAAAACCTGACATTACTATATGTATATTTATACGTATATTGCAATATGAAAAAAACACAGGAATTTTAGATTACTAATAGATAATAGAGTACTAGCTATATTTGGAAATAATTGATCATTCTAGAAGTATTGGGATGATTT
>NW_015547666.1:115191-121571 GCF_001515605.1 Sinocyclocheilus anshuiensis | reverse complement strand
TGGGGGGGGGGGGGGGGTGCATCTGCATAGAACAGAATAAAAGCTGGAAAAATTACTGAAAATTTTTTGTGTGAACCATCCTTTTAAAGGGCTGAATGATTCAAGACAAATTTGGGTGGTCACATAGATTTAATAAGCCTTTGCGATTTGAAAATAGCACTAAGCCATATCATAATACCAATTTTAGTTTGATATATCATGCTGCAATAGTTATGCGTGTCATTTATGTTTGTCCATGAACTGGTGATGTCTTGTCTCGTCAATGTTTATAATGTCAAGGCTGTCCAACCATTTGAGATGTTTGATCTCCTCCATAGTGCTTTAAAACAGAATATCCTGTGTAGCATTGAAATAGGTCAGATACATGTTGTGTTGTGTGATCTGATATCAAGGCAATCCTGATTGTGCAAATGATGTGCTCTGCAGTATCCTATATCTGGAGCACAGTGGTGTGAGCTGCGGTAGTTTGCAAAGCCAGGTTTAATACACACTGATGGGATGAATATTTAGTCAGAGGTAGGTGAATTAGGGGGACCTTCTTGTTCTAGAAAGCATTTCTCCTGAGCATGTTGAGTTTCCGGGTCTGTATAATATTTTTTTTTTTTTTTTTTTTTTATTTTATTTTTTTAAAAAAAAAACAAGCCGCAAATGAATAGAGTGCAAGTCTAAAAGGGACAAGTGTTTTTTTTTTTTAAGAATATAAGAATAGAGAGTGCTAGAGGGTAAAATAAAGATTAATTAATTACAATTTTTATAGAATAATACCATATAATTGTGTTTCTTCCTTCAGTGCAACTAAGATTTTTGTGAATGGTTGCTGGGTGGGTATTCATAAAGATCCAGAGCAACTGATGAACACACTGCGGAAACTGAGGAGACAGATGGACATCATTTATGAAAATAAAACTTTGCGTTGAAGAAAAGTAGATTTTTGTTTGTATATGCTGTCAATTATAGTTCTTAGAAAAAAATCGGAATCGGCAAAAAATCGGTATCGGCAGATCACACTAAAGAAAAAATCGGAAATCGGAATCGGCCAAGAAACTTGCAATCGGTTCATCTCTAATTGTAATATTTTTTTTTTTTTTTTTTTGAATGCATCTTCTATAAGCTGATTTAGTCAATGTTTAGAATTACATTAGCCTACAGTTATGTTAACAGCAAATAAACATGATTTTGTTTTCATGATGTTTGTATTCTGTATGTGTAGTTTGGGCTCATCTTAAAGGATCTGAATGTCCTGAAGTCTTTTGTCAGCTCTAATGTGATAACAATCGAAAAAAAACTCCCTGTGCTTGGTTGAAAATGTCTTATCACTCTTCACACAGCCGAACTGAAGGGGAAGTTTTGGGCTACAGTCGTGTGCCTGTTTGAATGTCCTTATTTGTACAGAACGCTTATCAGAACAAGTTTAACGCATCTGGTAACTGAAATCACACTGAACAGGACATTTCTAGTGCCGCCCTGCCCTCTGTTTATGTACAACACTGCTTGTTCTTTATTCCTGTTCTTTGAACAAGCATTTATAGTGATTCTAGTGCTGTATCTGACAGCTTTACAGCTCTCTGTATAGTGTGTAGTGCTTGTATCTGGGTCATTCTCAGAGTTTTCTCTGCTGATGTGGTAAACAGTAAATTAAAAGTATTTATTAGAAACTTCACAACTTCTTTGCTTTAGTATCGTCTCAAAACACTGATCAGACTAAAGTCAGTGCATTATAACATTCTCTTTAGTTAACCCAAAAATTACATGATGAATTATGTCTTTTTTTATTTGAAATCATTTTCATAACAAACTCAAGGGACATGTCTGTAACAATATTTTGAGAATGACCCATATCCTGCATGTAAATGATCTAGAGCATGTGAATATAGTGTGGGTTAGTAGATCTATTTCTGTCATTGTCGTATTACACTAGTAACTCTTCTAGGTAACACTTCTGTGGCATTGTAAAAACAGTACAAATACTTTTGAATTTCTAAATCAGCAATCGTCCTTCAGAATACACTGATTAGATGATGTGTCTCGTCAGAACTGGTAAAGTCACTCTAGTGTAACGTCATAGAATAGAATAGAATTCTTTTGCAATTATGTAATTATTTTTTTTGTAATTAATCATTATTTTGCATGTTCAAATTAACATGCATAACAAGAATGCATTTTAAAATATTCAAAAAAGAATAGGGATGCACCGAAATGAAAATTCTTGGCCGAAGCTGAAGCCGAAACCGAACAAAATGAAATTCAGTATGATTTCCGAGTGACACTGGGCCGAAGGCCGAATACGGTTTTTCGTGTTGTTTTTTCGCCATTGCATAAATTAAATAGCCAAAATGTGCCTTTTACTGTTTTGTCTTGCTTTTCAAAGAAAAAAAAATCTAATACAAAACAACAATTTAAAAATATTTAACACTGAACATTTTTAACATTCTAGCAGACACTATACCAACAAAGCACAATTTAGCTTAAAATGAATAAGTTAGTAAAATAATATTTTTTGGCCATCAGACCCCCTTCTTGAATTAGGCATGTATTTTTTACTGTACGATTAAAAGCAGCCTTGCTGAGAAGAGACTTCTTTTAAAACATTAGAAAATATTACAGATCTTAATTTGAACACTATATGTGTGATTGTTATAATAAATGTATTAACAGAGCTATTTTAATTATTATTATCATTATTATGGTCTTTTTATTTTATTTTACAGAACAACAGTAAAATTACAATACTAACATTTATGAATGTTGATAGAGTGATAGACTTTTTCTCAACTTTTATCTTGGCGGAAACGCACAGGAAGACTTCAATGCTTCCGTTTTGTTGACAACAACAGATTTATAAATAAGTCTCATTACGAATACGTCGTACGTATCGCATTGTCACATGCCTTGTAAAAATTCATAAAAATGTGAGTACCTGACGAGTGCAGATTTTCCTCGTGCTTTGGACTTTGAACCCTGGTTAACAAGCAGATAGCACCGCGAGCTTGTGCTTGTGTGTCAGAATACATGCAGTGCGCGCTTGTATTAGAAAAAATAACGTTTTGCAGTTTACTTACTAATTGTTTAAAGCCATTTCGCGATTTCAATCATCGTACAGTAACCAGCAACAATCACCCCTTCCTCTTCTCATTGAAGAGATGTGATGCAGTACTAAACAGTCTCTCGCTGTCGGTGCTTGTAATGATTTTTGCATCTTTCTCTGACAGTTTAAATGCTTCCACACTGCTGACGTGTGTGCTGCATAATAAAGAGTGCGTGCCTCTCACTCTTCGCTGGTTGCCATTTGATCGCGTCATATCATTGTTCGGTATAATTTATTCGGTCTTTTCGCTTATTCGGAATAATTTCGGTTGCCGAACATTCGGTGCATCCTTAAAAAAGAAAAATGTTAAAAGTCAACGTGAAATAAAAAATTGCAACCAAATTTTCTTTTCTGTTGTGACGTAAGTGAAAGTGAGGTGAAATGGCTTCTCGGGTAAGAAGGAATATGATTTTGTCCTCTGGGAATTGATTAGGTCATAGAAAGAGGGCTTTGCAAACCAAATGTTTAGTGCAGACTCGCATTGTGTGAGATATATTATAAATGGAGCAGCTCTGGAAAAACTGTGGGCTTGAAATTGTAAAGTGTATATGATTTTTTTCCATGCTTTAACATTGCAAAATTAGAGTGGTAATTCATGTGACATTAGAATGTTTTGGAAATCATAAAATTCATATGAATCTGGGTGATATGGCAATAAAATGTCAGTTTTTTTTTTTGTTTTTTTTTCAAAACATTTGACCGATTCTCGATTTTTACGACTTTTAACTAGTCTACTTGAAAATGTAACTACAACATGATTCAAGTAACTTTTTCTTTCTAGGTAAGACAACTCTATTCCAAGTGCAGCACACATGAAGTTGTCAACATGATGTAAATGTTAAACAAATCACTTGTTTAATATCTTTGCAGAAAAGATGCATGAACTACAACTAAATCTTGTACAAACTTGTCTTATACACATTATATATTCAGAAATAATACGAGGACAATGCTTTAAAAATTCTCAAAAGTCAAGGTAATTCAAATTCAAAATGCCTGAATGTATAACACCAGTAGACTATTATTCACTATAAATGTTCTGTAAAAACAACATTTTCAAGTTAAAAGAAGTTCACCTCCCATCTCCTCGCATTTTTTCCTATTCCACTGCCGCTTCACATCTTTGTTAACACAAAAGCGCATTCTGTGTGAATGGCACCGATATTCTCTACTTATGGTCCTTCACAGAGTGGTTAATCACATGTGCCGACAAGCAGTTGGATCATTGTTTTCTCTTTACTGTTATCATTGGTATATTGTGTGTCTAATATTTCTATTCAAAATCGTGATTCTTCGATTTATAAAAAATAAAATCATGCAAAACATTAAATTCGAATTAATTGATAAAATAGGAAAAAATTCTCAGCCCTAATGAAACATGAAATCGTCTTTTGCACAGCAAGTATCTTAATAAAAGGATTACTGTTTTGAACAACTGTCTAGCAGAAATCACTATGCTCTTAATACTTATAACATGAATCATCTGGTTTAACCTAGGCTGGCTCGAGTGCAAGCTGCCATTAAAAGGGCCCATACTAAATACGAAGAAATTCTGAAATTCATTGTCCAATTCAACTTTTTAATCGAATGTTTACTGATAAAATGGATAATTTTAATAATTTGCAATACAAATTTGTTTAATTAGAAAAATACAAAAATGTCCTTGATTTATGCTACTATGTCTGATTAAGTTAAATAACTTATCTATTTGTGTGTGTGTGTGTGTGTGTGCAGGACATGTTGATGCATTTGGCGAAGGCTGTGGCTAATGCAGCTGCGGCTCTGGTGTTAAAGGCCAAGAATGTGGCTCAGAAAACAGAAGATTCAGCTCAACAGAACCGAGTGATTGCTGCTGCCACCCAGTGCGCCCTCTCCACGTCACAGCTGGTGGCCTGCACACGAGTGAGCGTTCACACCTGGCTCATCCACAGACGGACTCGCTGACCTCAGCTGATGCTCCTGTGTGTGTTTTATCTGTTTCAGGTGGTGGCTCCCACCATCAGCTCACCCGTGTGTCAGGAGCAGCTCATCGAGGCGGGGAAGCTGGTGGCTAAGTCTGTGGAGGGCTGTGTGGAGGCGTCACAGGGGGCGACTAATGATGAGCAGCTGCTCAGACAGGTGGGCGTGGCTGCCACAGGTGTCACTCAGGCTCTTAATGAGCTGCTGCAGCATATCAGACAGTACGCCAGCGGAGGACAGCCAATCGGACGGCACGGAGAGGCCACTGACCGCATCCTGGACGTGACGGATAACATCTTCAGCTCCATGGGAGACGCAGGTACTAGGAGCATGTTTAAGCCTTTTCTTTACTACATTTGAAGTGGCAGTGTATTGTAAGATATGGATAGATTATATGTTGTTGGTAAAAAAAAAATAAAAAAATCCATTCCAAAAATTTCCAGTTGATATGCATACACAGTTACATACATATACACATACAGTCATATATATACACTCTTAGACTATTTACCATACAAAAAATAAATTCTTCAAAAAATAAGAGGATTCCACATTTAACTAAATTAAAATAAAGATAACGAGACTGATAAATAAAATTCACTTCAAAAGTAGAAGCACATTGATTACTTAAGCATTATGCATTTCAACTTATGAATAAACATAATTAATTATACAACAATATAACTTTTAATAATAGTTATATAATTAATAAATAATTTTAATACAATTATTTAAACTATTAAATAGGGATGCAGGATATTATCGGAAAGCCCAACCGGTAAGGTGTTTTATTTATTTAGGGGGCGCTGTTGGTCTACTTGCAATAAAATGAAAGTAAAATACCCAAATAACATTAAGGTTGTGTTTCTGATTGAACAAAGCAATAATCTATGTCATAAAATCACGAGTATGTTTTGATTTTAAGGTCAGAAGCTATAGCTTACATGAATTAAAATCACAAACATGACACTTGTAAATTAAATAATTATATATATACAAATGTATTCATTAAAGGGGTCATATGATGCTATTTTAAAGATCATTAGTGTAATTGGGTCAATACCAGAATACCGATAAGCTTCAGGACAAACGATACTGTTATCGATACTTCCGTTGTTTTATCTCCGTATACTTCAATGTTAACAACAAATTAGAAGCTGCTGCTTGTCATTTCCCTTCACTGAATGATGTGGCCGACGTTTGCTCGACGTGCTTGTGATATCATGTGCATGTGCGGTGTGTGTTTGCATGCAATCGGTCATGGTGGCAAGAGTGAAACGTTTGAAAGTGTGGGCTCACGTTACAAAACTAGGCGACACCAGTGTCAGATTCAATT
>NW_015547666.1:82654-114724 GCF_001515605.1 Sinocyclocheilus anshuiensis | reverse complement strand
TAAAGTGAAAGTAAACAGTTGAGAGAAAAACAGATGCGTGCAGCTCTTAAAGCGGCAGTACTAAACATGCTGCCGCTTGTCATTAAAGGGATAGTTCACCCTAAAATTTTTATTCTGTCATTATTTAATCAGTCATGTTGTATCAAACATGTATTCATTTTTATTTATTCTTGTGCTGAACACAAAAAAAGATATTTTGAAGAATGTGGGTAACCAGACAGGTGCTGCATTGTCCCCATTGACATTGTAGTTCCAACATTATTCAAAATAACTTATTTTATGTTCCATTGAAGAAAGAAACTACAATTTTCATTTTTGGGTGAACTATTCCTTTAATGTTAATAAAATAAAACACAAAGAGAAAAATAGCTCACTGCTCTTGACTGAAGAACTTTAATACAGTTGCTAAAGTTCAGCAGTAATAAAATAACTTGAAATTTTCAACAACTTTTCACTTCATATTTTTTGCACCAAATAGTATCGATAACAGTATCGATAGGCAGTATCGGTATCGATAAAATGTAAACGATACCCATCCCTTGTTTTGGCAAATGTAAAAGCCCTTTCACACCAAAAGTGAAATGAGTAAAGGGCGCAGAAACAAACCTTTCAGTTGTGCTGCCATTCTGGATTGCATGAAGAATAGGACGCAGGACTAGACTCCCCAGCAATAAAAGCCTCCACAAATGTTATGTTTATCTAAAGTCATTTTTGCTTACTAGTATGGTTGAATTGGATCATCGAAGGTCAGCAGCAAAGACATTGGTTAATAAAAAGGCATTAAAAACATAAATTATTTTTGTGTTATTTAACATTTAATTTTTGCAGGTTTGCATCATTTTTTAAAGTTTGCATTTCTCAGTTTTTATTAATTTTGAGGAATACTGAATCTGTTTTTGTGCAGGTGAGATTAGTGAATACATGTTCACATTTAGTCTGGAACTACAGTAACATGTTCACACAGCGAACACAACGCCTCTGCACTTACTCACAATTTCTCTCAACATGAGGACAGGAGAGCTGCCAATGCATGGGAAAGCAACGTAACTGGAGTTACTTATTTGAAAAAGCAGCTCAGATATTTTTCATGTAAAGTAATGCTTTACTTTACTTAGGGATGCACAATATTATCGGACCGATATCGGAATCAGCCGATAATGGCTTTAAATGTAAATATCGGCCCGATATGAAAAAAATTATGCTGATATGTCTTGCCGATAAGAGGAATGCCTTAACTCACATGTGCTCAGTGTGTGCTAGCGATTAGATCATGTCAGCAGTGTGACTCATTCTTGAAGCAAAGTTTTGCCTGAATGATGATTAAATTCACTGTTTTGGATTGCTGCATTTAAACTGCCGGGTCCTAATGCTCGCTCAGTAAGGAGTTTTAATTCCGTAGGGGGCGCTGTTGGCCTACTTCTAATAAAATGAAAGTAAAATACACAAATTTAGACATTAAACTGTGTTTCTGATTAAATAAAGCAGTAATTGATGTCATAAAATCATGAGTATGTTTTGATTTAAAGGTCAGAAGCTATAGCTTACATGAATAAAAAAAAATCACAAACATGACACTTGTAATTTAAATAATTTTATATATACTCATTTATTCATTAATGTGTAATATGTTTTTAAACAAATTATGAGCTCTAAAAGATTTACAGAATTTTTACAACTCTTTTGCTTCAGACCATCTACAAATGTTAAATCTTAAAATAAAATGTTAAGGTTAATACTGCATCTTTCTGGGTGCTTTTTTTCAAAGCTTCAATGTACTGTCATTATAAAAGATCTTCATTATTGTTTATTTAATTCTAACAAATAAAATCTTGTTAAAAACTAGCCAAAATTAAAAAATAATTTGCTTATAATTTCCACACAGGAGAGACTTGGTGTTGTTTCCAAACAAAAGGAAATATATCGGTATCGGCTATTGGCCAAAATGTGTTAAAAATATCGGCATATCGGATATCGGCAAAAATCCAATATCGTGCATCCCTAACTTTACTGATTACTTGAAAAAAGTAATCTGATTACGTAACTTGCTATACTTGTAATGTGTTACCTCCCTCAACACTGATTGTAAGTCACTTTATATAAAAGTGTCTGCTGAATGTCAAAACAGGAACATTTAATAGTCTGTGTTTAATATAGCTTGGACTGATGTGCAGAGACTTGTTGATATGCATATGAATGGAGCTCACGCACAGGCGCGTTCCTCTCTGTGTTCAGGGGAGATGGTGCGACAGGCTCGGATCCTTGCTCAGGCCACCTCAGATTTAGTCAATGCTATCAAGGCCGACGCGGAGGGCGAGACTGACCTGGAGAACTCCCGCAAACTCCTGTCTGCGGCCAAACTCCTGGCTGACGCCACGGCCAAGATGGTGGAAGCTGCGAAGGTGGGACAGAAGACGCCTCAGTGTGTGCTTTTAGACTGGATAGCTGTGCATGGAGCTGAGTGTTTGTTGTGTGTGCCGGCAGGGTGCAGCTGCTAACCCGGACAGCGAGGAGCAGCAGCAGAAGCTGCGTGAAGCTGCCGAGGGTCTGCGCATGGCCACCAACGCTGCGGCACAAAATGCCATCAAAAAGAGGCTGGTCAACAAACTGGAGGTGAGGACTGACACTCACAAATCCAAACCTTCAAGAACTCGAAGATGTGATGACGTTTTTTTGTGAGGTCACATTCTCTTTTAAAAATAATAGCCTGCACTGAGATTAATTTTAGAAGTGTTGCCAACTATTACATCTCTTTGCTGCCCTATTTGGGTAAAGTTATATGATGTTTTATTGCTCATGGAGTTAAATCTTGCCAAAGGCTACAGTGAAAATGATTTATCGCATTTTTAAAGACTGCAGTGTGTATAGCTCAGTGTTGCAGTTTCACAAGTAACTTGTTGCAACTTGTGAGAAAGAAGAACTATTAGGTTTCACAAACTCCACAGACCTGTTTCTCTGTTTTATACTGTTTCAGCTTGCTTATTATCTGCAGTGAAAAGAACATTGTACGGCTTAATTCTTTGTGATATCTGTCCGTCTGTCTAACTGTCAGCCTCCTGCCAGAGCTCTCCAGCAGCCAGCCAAAATACTCCAGTAACTTGCCAGAAGACCCAAGTTAGCCCTAGCAGCCAGCTAGAACAGCCTAGCTCTAACAGTGCCTAGCAGCTACCAAATAGAAACTTCGTCTATTAACCAAATAAAATATCAGAACTACATAGCAACACCTAGTAAGCAGGCAAAAGACCCTAAAAACCAACTAGTCTGTCTGTCACTTATGCTCACCAAGGATGTTACAGTTTTCTGTTTGAATTTATTTTAAAATGTAATTTATTACTGTTATAAATTCAGTAGCCGTTTCTCCAGTATTCAGTGTCATGTGATCCTTTTAAAAATTAAAAAATATTCAAAGAAAACCATTATTTTAAAAAGTAATAAATTAGTTTCAGTCCCGCTTTATATTAAGTGGCCTTAACTACTATACATGTACGTACATCAAAAATTAAGTACAATGTACTTATTGTGTTCATATTGTATTGCAGTACACTTCTGCTGCTATTGAGGTGGAATAGGGGTAAGGTTAGGGACAGGTTTGGTGGTATGGGTAGGTTTAAGTGTGGTTAAGGTGTAAGGGAAGGGTCAACTGTATAATTATAAATGCAATTATAGAAAGTAATTACAGATGTAATTACATGCAGGTATTTTTAAAAATATAAGTACAATGTAAAAACATGTATGTACACAATAAGTGCATTGTACTAAATGTAAGTACATAGTAGTTAAGGCCACTTAATATAAAGTGGGACCTAAGTTTCAACTTGGAGAGCAAAAGAGACTTGTTTTAAAAACATGAAAAAGTTGTTTGTTCCAAACTTTTTACCAGTAGTGTATGTATACAGAGCCTGTTTACTCATTTTACTAAGAATGGGAGAAAATGCAATGCACAATATGGCAGAATAAGTCCTGCTTTCTAAAAAAAAAAGAGCCAATCACCAATTAGAGGGTAAGAAACCACATTAATGGGTCAGTTGATGTCAGATTTTATTGCTGATTTGAAATAGTTCAAATATGTTTAAATGTGAGTTTAACAAGCAGTTTTTGAGATTTCAGAATTTCCCAATTCAGGTAGATAGAAGTTGGTAGGTTGATAGAAGTATGTGGTTTTATAATAAATATATTTGTGTCATATCTGTTCGTCAGAATGCAGCGAAACAGGCCGCGGCGGCTGCCACTCAGACTATCGCTGCAGCGCAACACGCCGCTTCCTCCAACAAGAACCCTGCGGCCCAGCAACAACTCGTGCAGAGCTGCAAGGTGTGTGTCTCTCAGCAGCCACTTCCTGTTTCTCTCGGGTTAAAACTAGTTCACCCAAGCACTGTGTTTGTGAATGACTGATGTGAGCAGACGTGAAACATAAAGCATAATTCTGTGCTTAACGCTCATTTTTGATAAATCACTACAGTTTTCCTGCTTGCAATTTGTTATGATTGATATACAGTCAAACCAAAATGTATTCAGACACCTTCAATATTTCTCACATTATCACAGTTTATTCGCTATAGTTTAGAAAAGGTAATAAAATATGACAAGAACAGAGTTAAACTGTGTCAGAACAAATTCAGCTTGATAATGTCAGATAACTTTGATAGAACGGTATGTAATGGATTCGGTTGAATAGCTGTCAGCTGTTAATTTAAGTACACAATTAAATAATAACAATTTAGGTCAACCAATTACCAAGCAATGCTTAATTTTGTACAGTCTGTGGTGTAAAAAGGTCGCATTAGCAATTAAAGAAAAAACACTTAAGCAAAACATGCTCAGGTCAAAGTGTCTGAATAATTTTTGGTCCCAAATAATGTTACAGTTCACTTTATTTTGCTAACCTCACTTACATAAATTAATAGGGATGTAACGATATTATCAATATCATGATATTGCGACAGCAAAACTGTCTCTGTTATCGTGGTCACATGACGATATTAAACGCTTGCTCAGGCCACCTCAGATTTAGTCAATGCTATCAAGGCCGACGCGGAGGGCGAGACTGACCTGGAGAACTCCCGCAAACTCCTGTCTGCGGCCAAACTCCTGGCTGACGCCACGGCCAAGATGGTGGAAGCTGCGAAGGTGGGACAGAAGACGCCTCAGTGTGTGCTTTTAGACTGGATAGCTGTGCATGGAGCTGAGTGTTTGTTGTGTGTGCCGGCAGGGTGCAGCTGCTAACCCGGACAGCGAGGAGCAGCAGCAGAAGCTGCGTGAAGCTGCCGAGGGTCTGCGCATGGCCACCAACGCTGCGGCACAAAATGCCATCAAAAAGAGGCTGGTCAACAAACTGGAGGTGAGGACTGACACTCACAAATCCAAACCTTCAAGAACTCGAAGATGTGATGACGTTTTTTTGTGAGGTCACATTCTCTTTTAAAAATAATAGCCTGCACTGAGATTAATTTTAGAAGTGTTGCCAACTATTACATCTCTTTGCTGCCCTATTTGGGTAAAGTTATATGATGTTTTATTGCTCATGGAGTTAAATCTTGCCAAAGGCTACAGTGAAAATGATTTATCGCATTTTTAAAGACTGCAGTGTGTATAGCTCAGTGTTGCAGTTTCACAAGTAACTTGTTGCAACTTGTGAGAAAGAAGAACTATTAGGTTTCACAAACTCCACAGACCTGTTTCTCTGTTTTATACTGTTTCAGCTTGCTTATTATCTGCAGTGAAAAGAACATTGTACGGCTTAATTCTTTGTGATATCTGTCCGTCTGTCTAACTGTCAGCCTCCTGCCAGAGCTCTCCAGCAGCCAGCCAAAATACTCCAGTAACTTGCCAGAAGACCCAAGTTAGCCCTAGCAGCCAGCTAGAACAGCCTAGCTCTAACAGTGCCTAGCAGCTACCAAATAGAAACTTCGTCTATTAACCAAATAAAATATCAGAACTACATAGCAACACCTAGTAAGCAGGCAAAAGACCCTAAAAACCAACTAGTCTGTCTGTCACTTATGCTCACCAAGGATGTTACAGTTTTCTGTTTGAATTTATTTTAAAATGTAATTTATTACTGTTATAAATTCAGTAGCCGTTTCTCCAGTATTCAGTGTCATGTGATCCTTTTAAAAATTAAAAAATATTCAAAGAAAACCATTATTTTAAAAAGTAATAAATTAGTTTCAGTCCCGCTTTATATTAAGTGGCCTTAACTACTATACATGTACGTACATCAAAAATTAAGTACAATGTACTTATTGTGTTCATATTGTATTGCAGTACACTTCTGCTGCTATTGAGGTGGAATAGGGGTAAGGTTAGGGACAGGTTTGGTGGTATGGGTAGGTTTAAGTGTGGTTAAGGTGTAAGGGAAGGGTCAACTGTATAATTATAAATGCAATTATAGAAAGTAATTACAGATGTAATTACATGCAGGTATTTTTAAAAATATAAGTACAATGTAAAAACATGTATGTACACAATAAGTGCATTGTACTAAATGTAAGTACATAGTAGTTAAGGCCACTTAATATAAAGTGGGACCTAAGTTTCAACTTGGAGAGCAAAAGAGACTTGTTTTAAAAACATGAAAAAGTTGTTTGTTCCAAACTTTTTACCAGTAGTGTATGTATACAGAGCCTGTTTACTCATTTTACTAAGAATGGGAGAAAATGCAATGCACAATATGGCAGAATAAGTCCTGCTTTCTAAAAAAAAAAGAGCCAATCACCAATTAGAGGGTAAGAAACCACATTAATGGGTCAGTTGATGTCAGATTTTATTGCTGATTTGAAATAGTTCAAATATGTTTAAATGTGAGTTTAACAAGCAGTTTTTGAGATTTCAGAATTTCCCAATTCAGGTAGATAGAAGTTGGTAGGTTGATAGAAGTATGTGGTTTTATAATAAATATATTTGTGTCATATCTGTTCGTCAGAATGCAGCGAAACAGGCCGCGGCGGCTGCCACTCAGACTATCGCTGCAGCGCAACACGCCGCTTCCTCCAACAAGAACCCTGCGGCCCAGCAACAACTCGTGCAGAGCTGCAAGGTGTGTGTCTCTCAGCAGCCACTTCCTGTTTCTCTCGGGTTAAAACTAGTTCACCCAAGCACTGTGTTTGTGAATGACTGATGTGAGCAGACGTGAAACATAAAGCATAATTCTGTGCTTAACGCTCATTTTTGATAAATCACTACAGTTTTCCTGCTTGCAATTTGTTATGATTGATATACAGTCAAACCAAAATGTATTCAGACACCTTCAATATTTCTCACATTATCACAGTTTATTCGCTATAGTTTAGAAAAGGTAATAAAATATGACAAGAACAGAGTTAAACTGTGTCAGAACAAATTCAGCTTGATAATGTCAGATAACTTTGATAGAACGGTATGTAATGGATTCGGTTGAATAGCTGTCAGCTGTTAATTTAAGTACACAATTAAATAATAACAATTTAGGTCAACCAATTACCAAGCAATGCTTAATTTTGTACAGTCTGTGGTGTAAAAAGGTCGCATTAGCAATTAAAGAAAAAACACTTAAGCAAAACATGCTCAGGTCAAAGTGTCTGAATAATTTTTGGTCCCAAATAATGTTACAGTTCACTTTATTTTGCTAACCTCACTTACATAAATTAATAGGGATGTAACGATATTATCAATATCATGATATTGCGACAGCAAAACTGTCTCTGTTATCGTGGTCACATGACGATATTAAACGATAGGTCTTCCGGGCAAAAAGTATATTCTAATTTGTTTGGCTTCCTAAAACACCAGTGTGAATGTAATTTAGATTGAGACAGTATATCACAAATAAAATGAGGGTTGAGTCCTCTTTAAAGGGGTCATATGATGCTGCTAAAAATAACATTATTTTGTGTATTTGGTGTAATGAAATGTGTTTAAGATTAAAAGTTACGCCTTCTTTCTTTGCGTGAACATTTCGGCGGCGTTATGCAAATCTTCCCACATAGTGAGGTAGACATGTGGGGGCGTGTTAGAACGAGCCGTTTTAGGTAGGCGTGGCTGACTCTTAACTTTTATAAAGAATATCTCTTTGGATTTGAGACTTTAGTCTTTGCAACTTTACAGATCTTTATGCACCAAGAGCTTGTAACACTCCAAAGAGAAAGGAACAATTGAAATCGCATCATATGACCCCTTTAAGTCAATTCACTGACTTTTTTTCTGACTTAAGTTTTCTTAGTTAAGAACATGGGTTAGATCTCTCAAAGTGCATTAGATAGAATAATTTAACTTTAAAATGAACAAAATTTTGTATTTTTTTCCAATTCTTCATTTGTATTTGTATTTTTTAAATATTGCAATACATATTGTATTGTGGACTTCATATCGTGATATTATCGTATCGTGAGATTTTTATATCGCTACATAGTGTCTGCACGCACTAGTAAAAAATATAAAAAATTGTGTCTGAATAATTTTTGGTTTGACTGTATAGTAAACAAGGCCTAGATAATCACATAAACCCTTGGCTAACGACTTAAAGGAATAACCCTTTGATGTGTTTGCAGGGGGTGGCGGATCAGATCCCTCAGCTGGTTCAGGGTGTGAGAGGGAGTCAAGCTCAGCCCGACAGCCCCAGCGCCCAGCTCGCCCTGATCGGAGCCAGTCAGAACTTCCTGCAGGTCCTTTCACTCTTCTGACCTTCACTTCCTGTTATAACGTGCAAGTCTGCATCATTTGAGCTCATGGTGTCTGTTCTCTTCATCAGCCCGGAGCGAAAATGGTGACCGCGGCCAAAGCTACGGTTCCCACCATCAGTGACCAGGCGTCTGCCATGCAGCTCAGTCAGTGCTCCAAAACCCTGGCCAGCGCTCTCGCTGAGCTGCGCACGGCCGCACAGAAGGTACCGTAGCAGAGTTCTGCATTCAGTTTGATAGATCATTTAGTTTGGCGAGAAGTTTTAGCTTTTGTTTTCATGTCATGAAATTTTGGTTTTCCACCAAAATAAAAGCTTTATGGTTGAATGTTTAAAAATAAAGAAATTGCGACAGTTGTTTATTGTAATTTTACTGTTGTTCTGTAAAATTATTATTATTATTAATATAAAACTTGTTTTTATAATTTACAGTACAATAGTATTATTGCAAAAATAATATATTCATTTCTTTATTTGTTTAATTGTTATAATTTAAGTAATGCAATCTAAAAAATAATATTTTATTATTGTTGTTGTTGCTATTATTATTATTATTAATATAAAACACTTGTTTTTATAATTTACAGTACAAGAGTATTATTGCAAAAATAATGTATTCATTTCTTTATTTGTTTAATTGTTATAATTTAAGTAATACAATCTAAAAAAAAAAAAAAGATTGTTGTTGTTGTTGTTGCTATTATTATTATTAGTATTATTAATAATATAAAACACTTGTTTTTATAATTTACAGTACAATAGTATTATTGCAAAAATAATATATTCATTTCTTTATTTGTTTAATTGTTATAATTTAAGTAATACAATCTCGAAATAATATTTATTTTATTTTTTTATTTTTTTATTTTTTCTGGGTACAGATTTTCAACCAGTGCCCTGATAATGACACACTTACCAGTTGACATTTAGAACCAAAATGTATTTGCAACTCATTTTACTTCTGTGACGCATCAGAATATTCAACTATAAAAATATAAGAAACCTTTTTTGAATGGTCTATATTTGAAAGGTGGTTGGAGGGGAGATGTTGTAAAGTATAAGAGCTTGCTGTCATCCACCAACTAGGAAAGTCATTTCAGAGGTGGAGCAAGTTATTGCATTTCGATGAAAGATAATGAAGCTGGTTATATCCGCAGATGAATCATCCACAGGATGATTGAGGAATTTTTATTTAGAAAGTCAGTAGTGTCTGTTTCTGTAACAGTTCTGCTAGAACTGTGATATACACATGCATACAAAGTAAGTGAACATGACGGAGGCCTGGTGAACACATGTAGCTCTTTTGCAGTGAATTTCATTCGGTTGTCTCTCTGTCTGACTCAGGCTCAGGAGGCGTGTGGGCCTCTGGAGATTGATAACGCTCTCACAATGGTACGGGGGCTGGAGAGGGACATGCAGGAGACCAAAGCTTCAGCTGCTGAAGGCAAACTCAAACCCCTGCCTGGAGAAACGGTGAGTGTGTGAATGTGCTCTACATGCGTTTGTTTGTACACTACCAGTCCAACACTGAACATCCCTGCTGCCAATAAGTGTCCAGCATGCATGCAGACTCATTCAGTACTGTTCAAAAAGTGTCCCAGGACACCTGAGAAAGTTAGTTGAGAAAATACCCAGAGTGAGCAGAGCTGGGAACTAGTGTATTCATCACTATGTAATTTCAAAACTTTCCTTTTGTGTTGCTCTATTGTTTTTGCATTGACTTTATCATTGTTCTAAAAGTGGAACAATATAATATAATATTGTGTTCAAACGTTTGACTGCTAGTGTATGTTTGTGCAAGCATGATTTCATTTGTGTCAGTTTTCACACCTATACCCACAAGTCAGGCGCTTCATGTCACAAAAACAACTGCTGGACAGAAGCCACTACACTGGGATTTTTTTGTCTTTTCAAGCTCATTTTATCTTAGAAAAATTCTGTTGCTTGTATATGCTATGTTGCTGATGACAGAACTATTTTGTATTTTTCCTTTTCAAGGCATCAGTAACAAGTTTAGAGCAGCAGCATAGATCTGTGTTGTTCTTTTGATCTTTTTGGGAAGTAGATTTCAACCAGTGGGCCTTAAGATAATTTTAAATCATTTAAAATAAGACAAAGCATTAATAAAAATAATCTTCTAGAATAATCATAATAATAATAATAACATCACTACCTATTTCTTGATCTGAAATAGTCCTGTAAAATAATAAATAATCATCTTAAAACTCATTTTCGTAATGAACATACATTTTTGTGGTTATGTAAAACTCTAAAATGTTCTATCAGATAGAAATTGTGAAAGAAATCATTATCCTTAATCCAGTAAATCATGAACAACTGGAGGAGTCATGCAAATTAATGGTTAACAAGAGTGGGAATCCAGAAGAACATTCAGCTCTTAAAAATACTGCAATTTAATTCAAAAGATTATTGGGATTGAAATAGGTTCAGTATTATAGAATATTGTAGAAATGATATTGTGGTAGACAAAATGCCTTGCAGTCAAAAGGGTTGAGAACCACTGATGAAAAACTGAAATCTGTCGTCCTCATTTTGTTTACTATAGTTTTACACCCAATGAAATGTTACTGAATGCTGTTTTATTTTTATGAAGTCTAAAAATGTGCTTTGTGAATGAAAATCACAGTGTACCTTCAGTTTGTATCATTCATATCTATAGTTTGAGCATGCTTTCTGAAATATAACAATATGATTCCTTTAACACAGTTTTAGTTGATTATTTTTGCATATTAAGTTTCTACTTAAGTATTTTTATTCTTAAACCATTAAACGTACTTTAAACTTATTTTGTAAGGGTTAAACCACTAGTGTAACCTTAAGTTCAATGAATTCAGTTTGTCAGATGGGTCTAGATAAGCAGCTCAGGTTTTGGTCCAGAGATTGAGTGTGTGTGTGTGTGTGTGTGTGTGTGTGTGTGTGTGTGAGTAGCTGGAGAAGTGTTCTCAGGATCTGGGCTCCAGCACTAAAGCTGTGAGCTCTGCTATTGCTCAGCTCCTCAGTGAAGCCACCCAAGGCAATGAGAACTACACAGGTAACCCCATCAACCTCACACACCGCTAGCTATTTGTCCAATGTTATGCAGCGCCCCCTGTCTGTGGAATATATTATTCATCTGTCGCTGATGTAGCAAACACAGAAACACAGACACAGGTGTGGCATAGTGGTTAAAGCTCCTTCTCGTAACTCAACCCATATGTTGCAGGTTTGAAACCCATAAGGGTTAGTCATGTGTTCATTGTGGGCACCCTGAATCTCTCCTAATGTCTGTTTCTGGATGGTTTATGTGTGTTTTGCAGGTATGGCTGCTCGTGACGTGGCTCAGGCTCTGCGTTCACTGGCTTCGGCTGCGAGATGTGGATAATGCCATCAGAACTGTAGGAGAAGCCAGCAAGAAACTCCTGTCTGATAAAGTGAGCCCCCTGGCCATAAAGACATTTCACAAAGTATTTTCCAGAATGCAATTTGCAATATTGTTGTCACCTGGATGGTCCTGTGACTTTTGTCTAAAGTGCCTTATGTAACACAATTCGTTGCACAAAAACTGTCCAGCTCTAAAGGCCTGTTCACATCAAGACGAATATTTGTTGCCAAAATGTGGTGCGACAAACATCTTAATTTAAATGGAAAATATGTGTCTGTTCAGTGTTTCCCATACATTGATTAATTTGTGGCGGCCGTTAGTCATGTGTTCATTGTGGGCACCCTGAATCTCTCCTAATGTCTGTTTCTGGATGGTTTATGTGTGTTTTGCAGGTATGGCTGCTCGTGACGTGGCTCAGGCTCTGCGTTCACTGGCTTCGGCTGCTCGTGGAGTGGCTGCCAACACCGAGGACCCTCATGCCCGTAACGCCATGCTGGACTGCACCGCGGATGTCATGGACAAATCCGCCAGCCTGATCGAGGAGACCAAGAGAGCCATTGCCAAACCGGGAGACCCTGACAGCCAGCAGAGACTGGCCCAGGTTAAACCCGACCTCAGCTTGAATACTTATGAGAATAGCTCAATAGAATGGGTTTAAATTCAGTAACGAAACCTCCCTTTTAATTGCTGATGGGAGATTTGATCTGCTGTAGGGTTGAAGTGCCCATTATTTTGAGAAGAAAATTGCCTGTTGTGTGTCTATGATTAGCATAGCTGGAGAAGCCTCTTAAATGTTCTGCTGATGACTGGAGTGTGTGTGTGTGTGTGTGTGTGTGTGTGTGTGCATGTTTATGTGGTTTATGAGGACACAAATTTGTATAACATGGGTATGACATAGGTATTACAACGAGAAGGTGATTTATGAGGACATTTTCAGTGTCCCTGTAATTCACACATGCACCTGAATAATTATGTATGTAAATATGTATGTTACAATTATGAAAACGTTTTTATAATAAATTGCTGGCAGTACAATACTGGACAATAATGTAATCTGCAGAATTTACACTTTTATGAGACTACAGTGTTTACCATACATTGAGTGCGGGTGTTTTTATATCACTGCATTTCTGAAGGAAACCGACTGTCTTAAGAAAATTTTGGATGTAATTTTCATTTCATCTTGCGTGTAATGTCTGACAAAGCAGCGTTTGTGAGCGGAGCGCTGCTTTGATTACAGCGTTACTAGGAAACCTCTATTTCTCTCACTCTAAGCGCCACCTGCTGGCAGAGAATGAATTTGCATATATATGCTGCCACAAATAGAGTGTAAGTCTGTGGGAAACTGCTGTTCAGACCAAAAAAACATTTGCATGCTGTCAGTGCGACATAATTATTTATGGAGAGGCGTACTAATCTCTTTTTACATTTATCTGTGAAGAAAATTAGCCAACCAGTGAGACTCACGCATATAGGGACACGCCAGTAGTCGCTTGGTGGTGCTCACTGTTTTGCTAAAGAAAAGTAAAAAGCAGAAGAAGAATCTGGAACCATGTTTGATAAACACAATAGCAAATGCAAAAATCTAAACAGCTGTTTAAAAAATAGGCTAATACTATTCGACTTTCTTTGTTGGTGTCAGAAATGTAAAGTTGCACAGCCTTGTCTACCACTGCATTTCTGTTGTTCCATAAGCACCGCCTACTGTCAGAGAATGGATTTGCATTTTTATTCCAAATATTGCTGTTGGTGTGAACAGTAGGGTTGTGACGGTGAGGAAATTTTCCCACCGGTTAATCGACGTGTGACAACACCAGTATCACCGTGGGTGCGGGGGCGTTCCCTCTTTTCCTCACTTTCCTTCGCTTTTAAATAGCTTGTAAAGGCGGTGTGCCCATTTTTCTTTCACTTTAAAATAGCAGCAATTCGGAGTAAAGCAATTGTTTGTTTTTAATTCGTTTGATTTTTCCCTCTTTGCCTCGCTTTCCTTCACTTTTAAATAGCTTAAAAGCGCCGTGCGCATTTTTCTTTCACTTTAAAATAGCAGCAATTCGGAGTAAAGCAATTGTTTGTTTTTAATTCGTTTGATTTTTCCCTCTTTGCCTCGCTTTCCTTCACTTTTAAATAGCTTAAAAGCGCCGTGCGCATTTTACTTTCACTTATGTGACGCGGTGGGCAAGTGACGTAACCGGTGTTGCGGCTTAACACCGGTATCACCGTCAGCACCGTCTATCGCGGCAAGCCTATTGAACAGGCCTTAACATTTCTAACTAGACAGTTTCAATATGATAGTCTAACCCTAGCTGAAGCTAGAAAGATCTGTCAAGCTGAATTTAAATTACATGTTGTAAAATATGGCAAAGGAAAACGCAGAAATTGCATTTGGTGGAGGTTTTTTTTTTGCCACTTTCCAGTTAAATTACATACCGTGTTTTGACAAACACCAAAGTCACATGGAAATTGAATCTCTGTTCAGACTGCCAAAGAAGAATTGGCAGAAAAATCATGTTTAAAATCTGAAAATATGTGGCCCAAAATTAAAAGTCAAGTCACCTTTATTTATGTAGCGCGTTTAACAATACAGATTGTGTCAAAGCAACTGTACAGCATTAATTAGGAGAATATTGTGTCAATAATGCAAGAGGACAATAGTAAACACTCAATTTTCAGTTAAAGGCAGTTCATCATTGAATTCAGTGATGTCATCGTCCAGCTCAGTTCAGTTTAAATAGTATCTGTGCAATCAAGTCGACGATATCACTGGAAATGAAGTGTCCCCAACTAAGCAAGCCAGAGGCGACAGCGGCAAGGAACCAAAACTCCATCGGTGTCTACGATATCGCTGGAAATGAAGTGTCCCCAACTAAGCAAGCCAGAGGCGACAGCGGCAAAGAACCAAAACTCCATCGGTGACATAATGGAGAAAAAACCTTGGGAGAAACCAGGCTCAGTCGGGGACCAGTTCTCCTCTGACCAGACGAAACCAGCAGTTCAACAGACAAAAGTCATAGTCAAATCCAGTGACTGTCAACTAAGAGAAACTAAAAACTCACAAACAGTTCAAATGTGTTTTAATTAGGATTGTCGATTTAATGTTTTAATTTAGTGTGATTAATTGCAAAAAATTACTTTTGGTTCAAAATCTTAAATCACTTGACGTGCCGCTCATGGCATGAGATGTTACGCAACTTGATTGTTGTGATGCATCTTTCAATTGTTCCATCCATCTATCAATCTATCTGGCTTTAAAATTATTCCATCCATCATTAACCAAACGTCCATCCTTCCATCCAGCCATCAATCTATCCATTCGACTGCACGGCCTTAAAACTTTCAAAACTTAAAAATACTTCAAACTTTCTAGCCAGGGTTTCTCAGGCCAACAACCAAGTCTGTCTAGAAATGTTTAGTTTTTTTGTCTAGTTTTACTTGTAATGTTTACTTTGTGTTTCCTGTTTCTGTTAAATACTACACTGAGCCGTATCATAGTTACTGTTCCTATCTGATATTCAGTTCCCAGTGAGCGGGAAGAGTTTCCAGGAGGCTCAGGTGAATCTGAACGAGGCGGCGGCCGGACTGAACCTAGTATTTCCGGATTATATTCATACTACATACTTTCTAGAACTTACTTTTTTAACAATCGCTACGTAATTACTTATTCAAAAGCAGTAGCTACTCGGAGAGTATGTGGTTTCAGACACCGCCACATCGTCATTTTATGAGGGGTGACAAACAGATACGATAGTTCCACCTGTTATATTGTCAATTTAATTAAATTTAATATCAACCAGGTTGTTGGTGCTGGTTTATATACAATATTATCATATGTGCAGTATTTACATAACAAGAGAATTTCATTTTTTAAATATTGTGGTTATTATTGCGACACTCCTAGCTTGTAGCAAAGTATTTTGGGATTGGGAAATGTGATGCTGTTTTATAGTCAGAGTGAACCGGAAGTTTCAGCCGACTTTATTTCAGTATGGTGACGTATTTCCACCTGAAACAGAATATTGAGTAGAGGGCGGGCTTTTATTCTTGCGCTCCTCCTCTCATCCCTCACTCGCCGCAAACTAATGGTTGGAGGGGCGTGGTTAAGCAAATTCTGCCCAAGCCGTCAAACTGACGTCATCAGAGCAGGAGTGCCATTCCGGAGCGGGAGCAAATGATCAGATTTTGATTAAGGATTAGCAAGACAAACTATTTTTTTCAGAGGATTAACTTGCACTGATTAATTGTTCACCTTAAGACTAACAATGTTCACTAACAAAATAAATATTGTACATTTTGATTTCATGCGAACTTCAAAGTGCAGTCAAAGTCAGACATTAGCAAAACTGCAGCAAAATTTCGCAAACAAAGCAAAATCTCCATCATCTGTAGCATAGAGATGTATAAAGCACAGCTCACACAGAAGGCACTTTCAAACCAAGCGGTTTTTTTGGTAACATACAGGAAACCCATGTGACCTATTTGAGTCGCACACAAAATTTCCCAAAGCAATGGTAAATGTGAGCACATCTTTAGAATTTGGCCAAAAGCAGGCCGTTATAGTTATCCAACTACTATTTGAAAGCATCTAAAATGCAGCTCTCTGTGATTTGGAACAGAGCCCTGCACTCTTTCTTTGGAGGATCGAGTCCGATGTTGTGCTGTGTGATGGCATGCTAGCCAAACAGTGCCTGTGATCGTAAGAAAGAAACACGCACACAGCTCCTCTGTTGACATACATTACATGAGTGGCATGCTCGCTTTTCTACACATTTGGGTTGGAATGAGCACAGTTATGTAATAGGCATCTATAAAGCAAACCTGTTTGTATCGCTGCTGCTCTCTGATGTGTGTGTGAGTGAAAGAGGTAGATGGGATGAAACAACAGCAGCTAATGGCTTTACAGCGCTTGCAATCCAAAAACTCCCATCACTCCCTCACAGAGCATCAGAGAGAGAGAGAGAGAGAGTGTGTGGTAACATACGTGGGTGGATTGTTCCTCACAGATCTCTTGCACTATTCCTTCCCTTCCTAGCAAACTCTAATGTCTCTCTCTCTCTCGATAGCGCGGTGACAGACAGCATTAATCAGCTGATCAGCATGTGTACCCAGCAGGCTCCGGGACAGAAGGAGTGTGACAACGCTCTCCGTGAGCTTGAGGTGCTTCTGCTCTCTCTTTTACTTCTCATCTTTTCTGTGTTCATCAGTTTGTGTGAGTGAAAGCGATTGAATTCTCTCATATTCAGATCTGCTCTCAATCTGTTTTATGAGGAGAGATGACACACCTTTTGTGCCACGAGTTGTCCCTTTTATTACATTATTTATTAGAATAATGTAATAAAATGCTTCAAAAATATGTAGTTTTTGTTTATACATGTTCTTCCGTACGCAAATATGCTGCATGAATTGAAATCCTGTTTGATATTGAGCTGCAGTTATTTGTTGTGCTGTTTTTGGATGATATTGAAAATGTCAGCAAAGCAACAGAAAACATTTTAAAGGCAGCATTGTTTTGATTTTTCTTCTCAGCTACAGAATCCATTCGTACTTGGTTTTTTAGACAAGTTAGACTACCGTTCAAAAGTTTGGAGTCAGTAAGACGAAGTCTCTTCTGCTCACAACAGCTGCATTTATTTGATCAAAAGTACAGTAAAACAGTAATATTGTAAAATATTATTGCAATTTAAAATAACTGTTTTCTATGTGAATATATGTTAAAATGTAATTTATTTCTGTGATGCGCAGCTGTATTTTCAGCATCATTACTCCAGTCTTCAGTGTCACATAATCTACAGAAATCATTCTAATATGCTGATTTGCTGCTCCAGAAACATTTCTGATTATCAATGCTGAAAACAGTTGTGATGCTTCATATCTTTGTGGAAATTTATACTTTTTTCATTATTCTTTTATGGTTCAAATCAATAGCATTTATTTAAAAATGAAATCTTTTGTAACATAAATGTTTTTTATTGTTACTTTTGATCAGTTTAATGCATTCTTGCTAAATAAGGGATTGTTATTTTTTAATCTTACTGACTTCAAACTTTTGAAAGGTTTTGTTTGTTTTGTAATTAACTTGATACATTTTAAGAAACGTAATCTGAACGTTAAAGATCTTTGTTCTAGTGTGGACACACAGTTTTCATTTTATTTGTTCACATCTTAAAATGAACCTAAACAGCACTGAATGTTTAATAGCAAAACATTTGCACAAGAAAGCATTTGCTTTCTCTAGAATTATTTACTTTTAGAACTAAATCCTAAAACCTGGACATACCAAAAACCTCAGAGCAATATTAATTTGCCTTATCTGTTTTGTGTGTGCTAACTGTGTGTGTCTGCAGACGGTCGGAGGAATGCTGGAGAATCCCACAGAAGCGGTCAGTGATATGGGCTACTTCGACTGCATTGACAGTGTGATGGAGAACTCAAAGGTGTGCCACAGATCAGCTTCACAATGAAATGGCTGAAAAATATATATTTAACCATATCACCCAGTCACCATTGATGTTAATGTTGATGTTGTGTGCAGATTTTGGGCGAGGCCATGGCTGGCATTTCCCATAATGCCAAGAACAGCAACTTACCAGAATTTGGAGACTCGGTCAGTTCAGCGTCGAAAGCGCTGTGTGGTCTAACTGAGGCAGCCGCTCAGGTAAAAACACTGTGTGTGTGTGTGTGTTGCTACACGTACTGCGTTAGGCTAAACTGAAACTTGTCACAGCACTCACATATTATTGGTCTTTTGTTGATTTTTTTGATTTGTAAGTCACTTTGGATAAAAGAGTCTACTAAATAACTAAATGAAAATGTAATTAGCTTTATATAAAAACATTAGAATCTATGGAATGTCCTCATTAGTGTGAGAGAGCGAGAGAGTGTGTGTGTGTGTGTGTGTGTGTGTGTGTGTGTGTGAGTGTGTGTGAAACTCCTCTCTGCTAAATTAGTCGACCTAAAGAGGCGGTGCGTGATAAAATGTTACCAGGGCTATGATGCATCAAACATCTGGAGTTACAGGAGCGCATTAAATGAACAAACACATTTGCCTTCCTGGGCTCTCCTTTGCTGCCTTCTGTGCTTTCACACACACCGTCATGCTTTTATTATTTACAGGCACAAGAACACACTTGTGCAAATAGAATTCATAATGGGTTTGATGGGCAGTGAGTCATATTTAACTGCTTCCTGTGTGTCGTCCTAAAAGTGGTTTCACGAACACTCACAGCTGCCATTTGATTCAAAAGTGCTTAATTTCAGTTGTGTGTGCTTCAGTCAGTTTTTCTCTACTAAGGCTGCTCGATTTTGATAAAAATCATAACTGTCAATTGTTCCCTTAAAGCTGTAATCAGAATTTTTCATTTTTATTAGTCGAATTTACATCAGAATATTTATATTGTGTGGGGTATACCACATTGTTAATGCAGGTCTTGTTGATGTGTACATCAACAAAACAAGCTGAAAACTGTTCTTTATATTATAAATTCTATACACCTTTATTTCTGTAGCGCTTTATACCATACAGATCGTTTCAAAGCAGCTTTTCAGTAATGAACATGAAAATAACAAAATCAATGATGCAAACTTCAAACATGAAGCAAATCCAAAATTCTGCTATATAGCAGCTCTAACAAGACAATAGTGTCATTATTCAGCTGTTAGGTTCAGTTCAATGAGTGTCAATGTATAAAAATTCATGAATTATGAACGAGTTCAATTTAGCTATAAAGAATCTCTACTGAAGATAATAACTATTTGTAATACTGTAAATGTTGCTATTTGCTGTAATTGTAATCTTGTTTTTTGCACCTTATTGCCCTAATATATATTTAATTAAAAAAAAATATGATATTAAAAAAACATATCAAACAAAAATTAAAAGTTTCCATGACAGGAAATCAAATGTGTGTGTGTGTGCATATATGTAGCTATAGCTGGTGGAAAAAGTAAAATGTTAAATGTTCACATTTATTTTATAACTATTGTAAAATGACCCTCTAACACTAGTGTTCCCTATTCTTTTTCTGTTCTATCTACTTGTTTTCTTTTTATTTATTATAAAAAAAACCTTGCTACACGTACTGCGTTAGGCTAAACTGAATCTTGTCACAGCACTCACATATTATTGGTCTTTTGTTGATTTTTTTGATTTGTAAGTCACTTTGGATAAAAGAGTCTACTAAATAACTAAATGAAAATGTAATTAGCTTTATATAAAAACATTAGAATCTATGGAATGTCCTCATTAGCTAAATTAACTGCTTTAGTGTGTGTGTGTGTGTGTGTGTGTGTGTGTGCTATAGCTGGTGGAAAAAGTAAAATGTTAAATGTTCACATTTATTTTATAACTATTGTAAAATGACCCTCTAACACTAGTGTTCCCTATTCTTTTTCTGTTCTATCTACTTGTTTTCTTTTTATTTATTATAAAAAAAACCTTGCTACACGTACTGCGTTAGGCTAAACTGAAACTTGTCACAGCACTCACATATTATTGGTCTTTTGTTGATTTTTTTGATTTGTAAGTCACTTTGGATAAAAGAGTCTACTAAATAACTAAATGAAAATGTAATTAGCTTTATATAAAAACATTAGAATCTATGGAATGTCCTCATTAGCTAAATTAACTGCTTTAGTGTGTGTGTGTGTGTGTGTGTGTGTGTGTGTGTGAGCGTGAGTGTGAGCGAGTATGTGTGAGCGTGAGCGTGTGTGTGAGCGAGTGCGTGTGCGAGCAAGTGCGTGAGCGAGTGTGAATGTGTGTGTGAGTGAGCGTGTGTGAGTGAGCGTGTGTGAGTGTGAGTGTGTGTGAGTGAGCGTGCGTGAGCGTTTGTGAGCGTGTGTGAGCGTGAGCGAGTGTGAGCGAGTGTGTGTGAGAGCGTGTGCGTGAGTGTGAGCGAGTGCGAGTATGTGTGAGCGTGAGCGTGTGTGTGAGCGAGTGCGTGTGCGAGCGAGAGTGAGTGTGAGCGTGTGTGAGCGTGAGCGTGTGTGAGCGTGAGCGTGTGTGAGCGTGAGCGTGTGTGAGCGTGAGCGTGTGTGAGCGTGAGCGTGTGTGAGCGTGAGCGTGTGTGAGCGTGAGCGTGTGTGAGCGTGAGCGTGTGTGAGCGTGAGCGTGTGTGAGCGTGAGCGTGTGTGAGCGTGAGCGTGTGTGAGCGTGAGCGTGTGTGAGCGTGAGCGTGTGTGAGCGTGAGCGTGTGTGAGCGTGAGCGTGTGTGAGCGTGAGCGTGTGTGAGCGTGAGCGTGTGTGAGCGTGAGCGTGTGTGAGCGTGAGCGTGTGTGAGCGTGAGCGTGTGTGAGCGTGAGCGTGTGTGAGCGTGAGCGTGTGTGAGCGTGAGCGTGTGTGAGCGTGAGCGTGTGTGAGCGTGAGCGTGAGCGAGTGCGTGTGCGAGCGAGAGTGAGTGTGAGCGTGAGTGAGCGTGAGTGTGTGTGAGAGAGCGTGTGTGTGTGTGTGTGTGTGTGTGTGTGTGTGTGGAGGGTTGTTGTTGCTGCTGAGCTGAATGCTGAGACTATGTGAATTGTTCAGTGTAGAACAGAAGTGACGGCTGTTCTGTGTGTCTCTCACAGGGGGCGTATCTGGTGGGTGTGTCTGACCCGAACAGTCACGCTGGGCAGAAGGGGCTTGTGGACCCCTCACAGTTCGCCAGAGCCAAACAGTCAATCCAGACGGCCTGTCAGAACCTAGTGGACCCGTCCTGCACCCAGTCCCAGGTAACAGCATGACTCTTTCCTAGACAGAAATGGTCTGATAGGAGCGAACACATACATAAGGTCTGGTTTACTCTGGGCAAGATATTATATATTAGCATTGAGAGTACATTATTAGAAGTAGATTACTAGGAAGGTATTTTAATGGCTGATACAACTTTTTACGCATTATTTATAAAAACATATTTGTGACTGTTTGGAGATTTTGGAACACGAGGGAGAACTAAAGTTGTGATTGCATTTACATTTGTTTGATGATTTTGCAAGACTTTCCCACTTTTAATGCAAGTAAGACAACTTTTTTATAAAGTAAGCTCACTTAAGGACTTGTTTGTTTTTACCAGAAAATGTAGACTTTTTATCATATGTAAATGTAAAACATCTTGTAGTACTTTAAATGTTCTCTCTTTTTTTTTGTTGGGTTTTCATTGTTATTGTATTTCTGTAACTCTTGTAATTTGTAACTCAGTTTTTGCCATGAAGATAGCCTCAGATGCTGACATGGCATTCAAATCTGTATTATTAACTACTACAGTTGTTTGATGGTTTTTTGCTGGCAAAATCCAGTTATTTCAGTCTACACTTTCGTGAGTTTTGTGTCAGGGTGAACAATTTCCTTACGCAGATTTTGCTTGTGTTGAAGTTATTTACATGGATTCACTGTGTTGACCAATAGAAAGCTGCCCTGTTTGAAAGTGACTGTTGGTCCAATAGACAATGGACCTTTTTTGCTCACTAAATGTAGCAAAAAATAATAATGCGATAATGTGCAATCATTAAAGCTTCTGTTAAATGGCCAAGCAGGACTCCCAGTGTCTGATCGACTTTCACAAATGTGACCCTGGACCACAAAACCAGTCTTAAGGGTAAATGTTTCGAAATTGAGATTTATGCATAAATAATCAAGCTTTCCATTGATGTATGGTTTGTTAGGATAGGACAATATTTGGCTGAGATACAACTATTTGAAAATCTGGAATCTGAGGGTGCAAAAAAATCTAAATATTGAGAAAATCGTCTTTAAAGTTGTCTAAATGAAGGTCTTAACAATGCATATTACTAATCAAAAATTAAGTTTTGATATATTTACGGTAGGAAATTTACTAAATATCTTACTTAATACCCCAATCAGTTTTGGCATAAAAGAAAAATGGATCATTTTGACATACAATGTATTTTTGGCTATTGTTACAAATATACCCGTGCTACTTATGACTGGTTTTGTGCTCCAGGGTCACAAATTATTATATTTCACATCTGGATATTTCCTTTGAACTCACAGCTCAAAATAGGAAGTGAATTCTTAAAGGAACGCTTTGACCTAGTTTTTAAGTCATCACAAATAACCTGACAAAATAACTCCCGTGTTTTATGCACCGTCTTTTCCCAAGGTCCTCTCTGCTGCCACAATTGTTGCCAAACATACTTCGGCCTTGTGCAACGCCTGCCGACTCGCCTCCTCCAAAACATCCAACCCAGTTGCTAAGAGACAGTTCGTCCAGAGTGCCAAAGAGGTGGCGAACAACACCGCCAACCTCGTCAAGTCCATCAAAGTGAGTTTTGAGACTCACAGATCAGTCTGTTTCTGATCAGCAGTGTTGGTATTATTGGTGAATGTAACTGTGTGTGTGCTGTAACGTCAGGCTCTTGATGGGGCCTTTAACCAGGAGAACAGACTGAAGTGTAAGGAAGCCACTGGGCCGCTCATCGAGGCTGTGGATAACCTGACTGCCTTCGCTTCAAACCCAGAGTTTGCTAGCGTACCTGCACAGATCAGCCCAGAGGTACCACATTATATCACAGAATTTACTAACATTCAATAGTCTGGGCTGTTTTTAAAGAAATTGATGCTTTTATTCAGAAAGGATGCATTAAACTGATCAAAAGTGACAGGAAAGGTATTTATAATCAGCATATTAGAATGATTTCTGAAGGGTCATGTGACACTGAAGACTGGAGTAATGCTGCTGAAAATTCAGCTTTGATCACAGAAATAAATTACATTTTACATTGTATTCACATAGAAAACAGCTATTTTATATTGTAATAATATTTTACAATATTGGTGTTTTTACTGTATTTTTTTATCAAATAAATGCAGCTAGGAGAGCAGAAGAGGCTTCTTTCAAAAACATTTTAGTCTTGCCAATCCCATATTTTTGAACTGTAGTGTATATCACAATGTAGTCATTTTTTGCTGGAAATTCAACTTCCAAATATTTTATATTTTACATATCCAAGTAGGTATGTTTACTTTAATAATCGTGTAACTTAAAAAAGCTTTGTATTTAAATTAACAAGTTTGAAAACTGATAAGATTACTCATAACAAATCAACACAAAAAGTCATTATGTTGTTTTGTCATTATGTTGCAAAAACAAAAGACCATCTACGACAAACACGGTTTTCTGCCTTGTCATATTTTTTAAATTGTGGATGCATATTAGAGCATATTAATTTCTTTCAGACTTTAGAAGCCAAAGGTCACTCTTCCATTTTTTCTGTCTATATACAAATTGAATAGATCAGTGCAGAATTGACAGGGTTGTGCATGGCTCAGGAGTGGGAACCAGACTCCAGGCTGAAATAGAAAACCCTGTTTAGACCATGGTGGAAGTTACAAGTTCTGTTGTGTCTGATCGCAGGGTCTGGCAGCGATGCAGCCCATCGTAGCGGCCGCTAAGACCATGCTGGAGAGCTCTACAGGCCTGATCCAGATGGCCCGCTCACTGGCCGTCAACCCCAAAGACCCGCCCAAATGGTCTGTGCTGGCTGGACACTCCAGAACAGTGTCCGACTCCATCAAGAAACTCATCACCAACATGAGGTATTCACAGGATTTATAGCCTTTATTCAACAATCAACTAAAAACAAGACTTCGGCCTATTGGTAAAGTCTGCCATGTCTGTGAAACCTTTCGTTCACATTAGGGTTTGTTTAGTTTAGTGTGAAGTCTTATCAATTTGAAACAAGTTCAGTTCAGCTAAAATCAGTCAGCAATGTTCGTTCTGCAGCGTGAGTCAGTTCAGTGTTGATTCACTTCAGTTCATTACCAGTGTCAGTGTTGCGAGATGCGATTCGGTTGTGAATGATATCATAACTTCCATGCATCATAATCATATACTGTCATGTAAATGGTTTCAGGGAGAAGGCTCCAGGTCAGAGGGAGTGTGATGACGCCATTGAGGTTCTTAATAACTGCATCCGTGAGGTGGACAAGGCGTCTCTGGCAGCCATCAGCCAGCAGCTCACGCCTAGAGACGACATCTCCCATGAGGTGATGATGAACTACAGCAGTATCCTCAGAGCTGAGGGCGCAGCTTTCGTGTTCATCATTAATGTAATACAGCGGTATTGTAATATTGTGTTGTGTTGCAGGCCCTTCACGAGCAGATGGCGGCGTCTGTGCATGAGATCAGTAACCTGATTGAACCTGTGGCCATCGCAGCCCACTCCGATGCCTCTCAGCTGGGTCACAAGGTCTGAGTCATTTCTAAATGTGTTTCAGCGGGTCTCAGTGTTTATTGGGAGCTAAATGTGTGCCGTCATCTCACAGGTGTCTCAGATGGTCAGTTACTTTGAGCCGCTCATCATGGCTGCCATCGGTACAGCGTCTAAGATCCTGAACAGCCAGCAGCAGATGAGCGTACTGGATCAAACCAAGACTCTAGCTGAGTCTGCCCTACAGATGCTCTACACGGCCAAAGAGGCTGGAGGAAACCACAAGGTAAGACGCCACCAGCCAAACACAGCAGCTGGATTCTGGTAGTTTTGATTATACACTGCTGTTCAAAAGCTTGGGATCAGTAAGATTTTTAATGCTTTTTAAGGTGCCATAGAATGCAAAAATCACTTTTATAAGGTGTTTGAACACAGTTGTGTGGCCGCAGTGTGAGAAAACAACCAGCCTATAATGGTAAAAATCCACCCACTCATTGTTTTATAATCCCAATAAATCATAAACAGTCTCTCCACACTAGCAGTTCCAGATTTCTCACTACTATGACGTTATACTCGGGAAAGTCCCGCCCATTTGTGACGCTCTCTGCCCTATTAGCATATACACAGCCCTGAGTGAGAAGCAGCGGTCCGCCATTACTGTTTTCTTGCAGTAGCTGCTGGAGGTACAATGTCAGCGCCAAAGAGCCATTAAAAGTGTCGTGTGTTGGGATGCACCAACGAACATAGGGGTCTCCATAGACCGCTGAGGACACGGTGGTTAAATTAAATTTTCGAAGGAAATGTCCTGGAAAAAAAACGGAAAAGTTCTATACGTTTGTGCTAACATTTTACGCCGGACTGCCTCAAAAACGAGGGTCAGTTCAGTGCTGAGTTGTGCAAAGATTGCTTCTGAAAGAGGGATCGATACCAACGCTTCGTGCGCAAACGTCCAGACTCCAGACAAAGTAAGCATCACACGTCATATTTTGTTTTCCAAAAGAGCTTCTTGGCTCTCTGTAAGGCTAATGTTGCTAAAGCTATCATTGTTTCTGCCTGTTTTCACTAATGCTGCCTTCACGTGCTACCAGAATGATCGTAAATAGGGAATGTGGTAGTTAAAAATTGCATTTGGAAGCAATGTGAGGTCAGTAACACGGTCACCACCAGTTAAACCGTAACACCGGTATGCCCGCGAGCATGAGCTCTTGAAGCTCCGCACTCTTCTGAAAAGGGAGGTGGGAGCACCAGCTCATTTTCATTTAAAGGGGACAAACACAAAAAACAGCGTGTTTTGGCTCATACCCTAAAAGTGGCAATTTCAACAAGCTATAAAAAATTATCTGTGGGGTATTTTGAGATAAAACTTCACGTACACACTCTGGGGACATCAGAGAACAATTTAAAATATTGTATCAATGCATTCTATGGCACCTTTAAATAAGTTTCTTCTGCTCATCAAGGCTGCATTTATTTAATCAAAAATACAGAAATATTGAAATAAAAAATGTTCTACAATTTTCTATTTTAATATACTTTAAAATATAATTTATTCCTGTGAAGCAAGGCATTCTCCAGCATTACTCCAGTCTTCAGTGTCACATGATCCTTCAGAAATCATTCTAATATGCTGATTTATACTCAATGTTGAAAAACGTTGCGCTGCTTAATATTTTTTGGGACCTGTGATACTTTTTTCAGGATTCTTTGATAAATAAAAAGTTTAAAAGAACAGTGTTTATTTAAAATAGAAATTTTGTGTCACAACATACACCATTATTCAAAAGTTTGGGGTCAGTCAATTTTTTCTTTCCTTTTTTATTTTAAAGAAATTAATAGTTTTATTCAGCAAGGATGTGTTAAATGGATAAAAAGTGATAGTAAAACTGTTAGAAAATATTTCTATTTTGAATAAATGCTGTACTTTTTAACTTTTTATTCATCAAAGAATCAAGGATAAAAGCAACACAGGTTCCAAAATAATATTCAGCGGCACAACAGTTTCAACACTGATAATAAATCAGCATATTAGAGTGATTTCTGAAGCATCATGTGACACTGAAGACTGGAGTAATGATGCAAAAAATTCAGCGCTTCATCACAGGAATAAATTACGTTTTAAAGTATATTAAAATAGGAAACCAATATTAGAAATTGCAATAATATTTCACAATATTACAGTTTTTTTCTGTATTCTTGTTCAAATAAATGCAGCCTTGATGAGCAAAAGAGACTCCATTAAAAATTTTACTTATCCCAAATTTTGAACAGTATTGTATCTGTTGGAGATCTGCTGTAGTGCTCAGTCTCACAGTACTCTCTCTCTGTGTGTGTGTGTGTGTGTGTGTGTGTGTGTGTGTGTGTGCGCGTGCATGCGTGCGTGCGTGCGTGTGCGCACATGTGCGTGTCTTCGTCTGCGTGTGCGCGTCCGTGTCTGTGTGTGTCCTCAGGCGGCTCACACACAGGAGGCTCTGGAGGAGTCTGTTCAGATGATGAAGGAGGCGGTGGATGATCTGGCTGCGACTCTGTCAGAGGCGGCTAGTGCTGCAGGAGCAGTGGGCGGCATGGTCAACTCCATCTCTCAAGCCATCAATAAGATGGAAGACGGGCCTGGAATCGAACCTGAAGGAACGTTTGTGGATTATCAGACCACGATGGTGAAGACGGCCAAAGCTATCGCTGTGACCGTTCAGGAGATGGTAAAAACTAGTGCTGGAACAGTCTGAGTGACTGTAGAATTAAGAATTGGGGGGGAATGGGAAAAGCCACTGTGGCTGGGGGGCAAAATACAATATATGCACAAACATGAACTGAAAACAGAATTAGGGTTTAGTACGGAATTCAGAAATACACTTGACTTGTAACGAAGGACATTAACTAAAAAGTGTGTAAATAATGTGTTATAGTTAACCTGACAAGCATCCCTGAATTATCACCTTAAGAACATCTGATAAACTATATTGTAATGTATTATAAATACTTGTTAACAAACATTATACAGTGTTTAACAATTAACTATTTTTTGAGTGTTCAAATATGAATTAACATGAAAATATATCAATCAAACTTTAATGATATCCATGAAAAGCCGGTTAATTAAAGCCAGTAATGTTCTCATGAATTAATAATTATGTTTTGCTGAAAGACACAGGTGGGTTGTAATCAGCTTGGCTCCTGATTGGACACTGCCAAAAATTAGCAGACAATTAATAGTCATGCCTTTGTTCTGTTACACAGCAGCAAACTTATTCATGCTTTTTATGTTGAGTAGTCAGTAGAAGAGAAGATGCCCTGTAGGAAAAGTTAATTTCAGACCAAAAGTTACCTTTGTTTCTATAGTGCTTTATACACTACAGATTGTGTCAAAGCAGCTTCACAGAGATAAAAAGGAAAAGCAGAATCAATTGTAGAAACTATAATAGATTTTATATAAATGTTTCTATTGGCGTCAGTAGAAGAGAAGGCCAAGCAGCCAATTGCATAATAAAACATCTGCACCAGAGAGTGCATTTTTATTCTGGTGGTATCATATAAATTAATGAGTTAGATTTTTTTCCACAGTCACTCCTAGGCATTTTCACTTACAAATGCTCGCCTTGAATATATTTTTCATTCATTTTTGTTTTCGATGTTATGGTTCAAAATAGTTCCAGAAGGGAGAATTATGCAGTATTTATAGAGAAGTAAAGGCTGACGGTGTGTTTTTGAAATGCTGTGTTGCCAGGTTACCAAATCCAACACTAACCCTGATGAGCTGGGTGGTTTGGCCAATCAGCTGACCACAGAGTTCGGTGACCTGGCGTCAGAGGCCAGATGTGCAGCCATGACTGCCGAGAATGACGAGGTATCGTGACATATGCTTTCCTTTTCTGTAGATTTTATGGCCTTTCCACATAATGTTATAATTTATATGAAAGTGACTCCATTTGCTGTTTCTGCATGTTCCTGCTCTTATTGAGAACTTATTCTGAATGTTTGTATTCTTAGTAAAGAAACATTAACCGTAAAAAGTTTGGGGTCAGTTTGTTTTTTTATGTTTTAAAAGCAATAATATTGTGAAATATTGATCCTTCAGAAATCATTCTAATATGCTGATTTGCTGTTCAAGAAACATTTCTGATTGTTATCAATGTTGAAAAAGTGCTGCTTCATATTTTGGAAACTTTTTCATAAGTGGAAACTTTTGTGAAAACTTTTTTTTTTTCAGATTTATTTGATGAAAAGAAAGTTCAAAAGAACAGCATTTATTTGAATAATGCTTTACATTAAATTGATCCTTGCTGAATAAAAAAATCGGTAACACTTTAGTATAGGAACCAATTCTCACTATTAATTAGATGCTTATTAACATGCCTGTTATTAACATATAGGCTGTTTATTAGTGTTAATAAAGCACATATTCTGCATGAGCATATTCTACATCTCTAATCCTACCTAATACCTAAACTTAACAACTACCTTACTAACTATTAATAAGCAGCTAATTAGGAGTTTATTGAGGCAAAAGTAATTGTTAATGGTTTGTTAATAGCGAGAACTGAACCTTAAAATAAAGTGTCACCAAAATTTCAATGACTCCAAAATTTTTAACAGTATTGCATTTTCTTTTACTTTTCAACTGACCACGCCCTCTTATTTTTTAACTCCTCCCCCAATCAGCTGTCAAATAGAAACCACTTTTGATAATCCAGTCAATTCCCGATAAATACAATCAAATCCCACCCTACATTTCTTGTTGAATATTCTGTTGCACTTTGAAATATATCACATTACTGAAGTTGTTAAGCTGTTTCTTGGATTTCTTTGATTGAAAGCCCGACTAGATCCGGATTTAAGGTGTTAGTTAACGGTTAGGTGATTTGTTCTTCAGATCGGCTCTCACATCAGGAAGCAGGTGACAGAGCTGGGCTACAGCTGCACTGGTCTGGTCAGTAAAGCAGGAGCGCTGCAGTGCAGTCCAAACGACTCCTACACCAAGAAAGAGCTCATCGACAGCGCTCGGAAAGTCTCAGAGAAGGTTCACAGTAGATCTTCTCTTACTGGACTTATGGATGTCATTTCAGTCTTGATGGGACTCCTAATATCTGTATTCTCTCTCAGGTGTCTCACGTGTTGGCGGCTCTTCAGGCGGGCAATCGTGGCACTCAGGCCTGCATTACTGCTGCCAGTGCTGTTTCTGGCATCATCGCTGATCTGGACACCACCATCATGTTTGCCACCGCAGGCACTCTCAACCGAGAGAACGCCGAGACGTTTGCTGACCACAGGTACTCCCTCCGCCAAAACTACAGCGCCCAAACTGCCCAGTGGACATTTGAGTGACACCAAATGTCACTCAAATTGCTCACACCAAACACCTTGCTCTACTGTTTAAGCTACAGGAACACAGCTGTTTGCAGATCAGCCCAGATGCTAGGGATGTTTTGTTAATGAAACCATTAAAGAACCAGAATCATTCAGTTCCCAATGATTCCAGTCCCTATATGTGAGCCTGGAGCACAAAACCAGTCAATTTTTCGAAATTGAGATTTATACATCATCTGAAAGCTGAATAAATAAGCTGAATGTATGGTTTGTTAGGATAGGACAATATTTGGCCGAGATACAACTATTTGAAAATCTGGAATCTGAGGGTACAAAAAAATCTAAATATTGAGAAAATCATCTTTAAAGTTGTCCAAATGAAGTTCTTAGCAATGCATATTACTAATAAAAAATTAAGTTTTGATATATTTACAGTAGGAAATTTAAATTTAAGACAAAATATCTTCATGGAACATGATCTTTACTTAATATCCTAATGATTTTTGGCATAAAAGAAAAATCAATAATTTAGACCCATACAATGTATTGTTGGCTATTTCTACAAATATAGACCAGCGACTTAAGACTGCTTTTGTGCTCCAGGGTCACATATGTGACATTTACGCTGTGGCTCCAGTCAGCTTCAGCAGATCTGATGACATTTTAGAAATCACATAATGAAACTTTTTTAACGTCAAATTGAAGTAGACAGATAAAGTTTGAAGACAAATGTTGAAGTTAGCTTGAAAAAGCCTGGCCTGAAAGTGTGAAACTGTTTTAAATGCTTGAGGCTTGAAGATTTTATTGTCAGATTGACAAAGAAATTCAGATGAATCAAATAGACCATATTTGACCACTTCAAACCCCGTTTGACCTCATTAGACTCACAAGAAACCATTTCAAACCAGTTCAGTCCCCAGTAAACATTTTCAGATCCAATTAAACCTCAAAAGTCCACAAAGAAACAATCAGACCACTCTTCTAGGCATTGCTAGATTGTTTCAGCAAAAAGTCTAGCCCTTTGCTAACGTTTTACTACATTGTCAATTTAAGTAAAAAAAAAAAGACTTCACTCATTACTTTATTATTAGAAGTAATCTAACAACATGATGCACTTATAGCAAATTACAAACAATTTTAGTAACAGAAAAGTGTCTTTCCTTTTATATAATCTTTGTCGCCCCCTGTATGTGTTTGTTTATCCGTTAGTGTCAGTATGTTTCATCATTAGCGGATTGTGATGTTAATAGTTTTGTGTTTTCTGTGGTTTGTCAGAGAGCACATCCTGAAGACGGCTAAAGTTCTGGTGGAGGACACGAAGCTGCTGGTGTCTGGAGCAGGAGCGAGTCAAGAGAAACTGGCTCAGGCTGCGCAGTCGTCTGTTAACACCATCACTAAACTGGCTGATGTGGTCAAACTGGGAGCGGCCAGTCTGGGCGCTGAAGATCCTGAGACACAGGTACTGACACCCGCTTCCTGTCCTGTCCGCTTTCAAACAGGAAACAGAAACCTCTTCACATCAAACACAGCTGACCTTACACTTACACTGCAGTAATGTGTGTGTGTGTGTGTGTGTGTGTGTGTGTGTGTGTGTGTGTGTGAG
>NW_015547666.1:78090-82507 GCF_001515605.1 Sinocyclocheilus anshuiensis | reverse complement strand
TCTCTCTCTCTGTCTGAATGTGTGTGTGTGTGTGTGTGTGTGTGTGTGTGTGTGTGTGTGTGTGTGTCCAGTGCTTTGCAACAATTCTTGGGTTTCTGCTGTTACTATGGCAACACTTAATAATTCTTGGCATATTCTCAAAGCTTGTTATAGCTATATTGTTCAAGGAAATTCAGCCATCAAGGCAAGGTTTAATTACACTTCAATCTCCTTTCAAGTTCATGAACATAATAAAAGCGTTATCTTCAAACCTGCTGTATTTGTAAGATCTGTATTTTCGCTTTCCACATGCAGCAGATGTTTTTGAGTGGATTTTAGTGAGGTCTTTGTGTCCATACTGCAGTTTTTCTAGTCATTTTTGAACTTATTGCTAGTCAGGATAATATGCTGTTATGTGACTGATATTTATTAACCAGCATTAATATTTACATAACAGCTTTCAATTGTGTTATATAACTTTGTGTTTGCTGTGAGACTTCTTCATTTACTTTTATAGTACAGTTCTTGTACTGATACATTTCACTCATGGCTACATATATTTTGTCTCATGCAGGTGTGAGATTATGCCCATGTTTGTGGTTCATTGATGCATCTGTCTATGTAGGCAGCATGTTAAGTCGTGATGCTGATGCATATGTTGTTCCAGAATTTCAATAATGCTGCAGCCGTCTGAGATCGTGTTTGTTGTCATGTCTCAGGTGGTTCTGATCAATGCGGTGAAGGACGTGGCTAAAGCGCTGGGTGACCTGATCAGCGCCACGAAGGCTGCGTCCGGCAAACCTCACGACGATCCCGCCATGTTACAGCTCAAGAACTCTGCTAAGGTAAAGACACTCAGAGCAGGATCATCTCAGTCATCCACACATCCAGTCTGTCTCCGCCTGAGGCCTTTAATAACTGATCTCAGTCAAAATGATTATTATGGGCTGCCAGACAATGTTAGGTGACCTGAAATCGAGTCAGTCCGTTTGACCTACAAAGTGAAGAACTGCTAATGATTTACACTCAGATTGGTGGTGTTATTGTTAACTAAGACTAAAGCTAAAACTGTACACATTTTTTTAAAAAGAAACATTTAAAATGTTTTCGGTAATAGAAATAAAATAGAAATAAAATATCAATATTAGATTAAAAGCTTAAACTTAAAGAACTTTCACATGGATGCTAAGGCAACATTTCTCATTTTAAGTACTAATAAAAATTATAAAATCATATAACAGAATTACTAAAACTTAAACTAAAATTAAAATGAAAACCGAAAATATGAATACTAACTTAAAATATTAATAAATACTATAATAGTATAAAAAAAAACTAAAATAACGCTTACTTGGAATACTTAACACACACAAACTAGAGAAATTGTGTATTTCATATAGTATATTAGTTAAATTATATTTTTATAATTATATTTGAAGCATATGGGATATATATTCACAATAAATTCATGGCTATTTTCTGGTAATTATTCATTTATCAATTAAGTTTCTATTGTGCTTTTTATTTAGGTAGTGTGTTTCCTAAAGAGACTGTCAGTAGATTGTGTGTTTTAAAAAGTTTGTAGGTTATTATTATGTATTATTTGATTGTTTATATATCCTTTATAGATCCCATATTTCTACTAATGATGCACAGTATGCTGATGACCAGTTTTGCTCATTATTTGGATAATTATTTTAATTTGTTTCTTTTTAATTAATTAGTCTGATTTGGCTTACCAGGCAACTCTTTTTCTGTGCCAAGCTATATAAATTTATAATACTGGCTAACCTTACATATTATCAGCCTTTCTGTATTGTTGCGTTCATATATTACTCTCCTTTGATTGAGCGCTTTAAGCACTGTCTTCTATGACATAGCACCATAAAGTCATAATGCATAAGTGTGTCAAGAGTTCTGATGTGTGATGTTTCTGTGGGATCAGGTGATGGTGACAAATGTGACGTCTCTACTGAAGACGGTGAAGGCCGTGGAGGACGAGGCCACTAAAGGCACACGAGCACTAGAGGCCACCATAGAGCACATCAAACAAGAGCTGGCTGTAAGAGACACGCTCCCACTGAACTGTGCTGGAAATATGCACAGCCATTTAAATCACTACAATACAGTGAAAAAGTATATTATTAGATATAAAGTCCACTGGGATGAAGACGAAACATCATATGTTTTGCTGGTGTTCAGGTGTTCAGCAGTCCAGATCCTCCTCCAAAGACCGCCACTCCAGAGGAGTTCATCCGCATGACCAAAGGCATCACGCTGGCCACGGCGAAAGCAGTGGCTGCTGGGAACTCCTGCCGTCAAGAGGATGTGATCGCCACTGCTAACCTGAGCAGACGAGCCATCGCTGACATGCTGCACTCCTGCAAGGTCAGACCACTCTCATGCACACCGTGCATATTAATGCATATTAATGACTGCATATGCACTTCATAAGGGGTCATATCATATGAAATCAAATTTTCCTTAATCCTTTAAAATGCATGCAATTTTGTAAAACTTGCAATTTTGTAAAACTAATTACTTTATTCCAAATTATGCTTCATTAAGCAAAATGCAGCTATTTCAGAATAATTAAACAGATTGAAATCTAGTTTGTAAAATGATGCTATAAACTCAAAATTGCATTCTAGTATGTTCATTTATTTATGATTATATTTTATATATTTGTGTTCTATGTGTAGCATTATATTTTTTTTTTAAGTAAAATTATTTAATATGCTTATTTTCTAAACATGCAACTTAAATTCAACAAATAGTTGCTTGTCAGCTAAAAATAGAAATTAGTTATAGACAATGTCCAGTGTGGAGGGATAGAATTTAGAAAAGCATGTAAAAAATAATTTCCATATCATTTATTTAGTGACTTTAGTGAGTTTAATATTAAAATTAAAAAAATGGAAAGTAGTCATATAGAATGAGTGTTCAAACTTTGACTTCTAGTGTATATGTGTTTCTGTTAACCTGAAGTGGAAATCTTTTTTCTGCTGTGTTGTTCAGCAAGCGGCGTTCCACCCGGAGGTGAAGCGAGACGTTCAGGCTCGAGCGCTGCGCTTCGGCTCGGAGTGTGCCACAGGATACCTGGGTCTGCTGGAGCACGTGCTAGTGGTGAGTGTCACACACACACACACACACACTCCTTTAGTGGGGTCATTAGGGTTAAAGCTGTGTGAAATAACTGCTGCAGCCTTTGGTCCTGTGATTTTAGGGGCACGCTGAAATGTCACATATTTCACAAACTCACAGTATGTTTTGTCACTCAGTGGGTCAGTGACTGAAATATTTGTCTAAAATGTATTAAAGGGTAGTTAAAATAAGATAAAACAGAGGTAGTTATATATTTTTTATTTGTAAAGTACATTTGAGTTGTCGAATGTGGGATGTTGAGATCGTAATGAGGTAAAGTGTAGATCGTTGCTATGCAGGACTGAGAAATTCATTTTATACTTTACCTTCATGTGTTTTCTGTTTTCTCTGTGTGTGTGGGTTCGCTGTGATAGCCGGTGAGTTAAAGGTGACTGATTGTGCATGTGAAACCTCTTAACATGACTCAAAAATTACATAATATAATGTGTGCTGCAGTGCTTCTCAACTGGTGGGTTGCAGATCTTTATTTGTTTCCATTTCCATCTTTTTTTTTTTTTTTGCACCATTTTGACTTTGACTTTTGTCATGTATAATCTGTAGACTCTCATGACAAAAAAAAAATGTTTCATAGAGTTCATATTTTACAGATCATTTTACAGATATTAGCCAGTTTGTCTAATTGTCAAATCTTCTAAAAATCCACCAGCCAACAAAGCTTGGTACAAAGCATTAAAAAAAACAACAACTCTGCAACCATTTCATTGAGGAAACAGAAATTTGACATGAATCCTGATAAATCGTTATTTTTGCAAATCATTAATTCGCACTGTATGTCTGTTGTCTTGAAGTAAAACCACTGGTAAAATCTATTAATGTAGTAACTGGTGTGATTTCATTATCATGGTCGTTTTCAAGAGAGTGACATTTAAATGCATTCTGAGACCTATATTAATAGCATCTTGATTAGTCAAAATGCTTTGTTTACAGGTTCATTTGTTAAAGTTTTCAGATAAACTGAATGAAATGTCATTGAATGGTTTGCAGAAGCATTTAACATTTTGCCATTTGCTACATTTTAGACTTCACTGTGATCACGTATTTTCCTTTGGATTGTGAGTGAGTGGTATCGGTCAGAGAGAGCCGATCCAAATCCGAGATTTTTTAATTTATTTTTTTTTCCCGATTGTGCGAATTATTCTGTGCTAGGCTACTTCTGAAGCCATGCGATAGCTTAATGTGAGCTACATATGAATATTTAAGTCCTTACATTAAAGTTCACACAAACTCTTTTCTCCGCTGTGGCTGTCAGTCATTCGTTCAGCCTTTAAAGTTT
>NW_015547666.1:72199-77723 GCF_001515605.1 Sinocyclocheilus anshuiensis | reverse complement strand
GAGTGTGAGAGTGAGAGTGAGAGTGAGTGTGAGAGTGAGTGTGAGAGTGAGAGTGAGTGTGAGAGTGAGTGAGTGAGTGTGTGTGTGAAAAAAGGTCAAAGCAGGATGAATTGTCAGTTTTATGTAATATTTAGAAAGAGACAGGGCTCCCATAGTCACGTTGTTAGACTGTGCCAACATCCTTCCAAGTGCTGCAAAAATGTTAGATTATTTTTTCTAACTTGTGAAAACAAATATCCCTTCAAACCACAAGATCATAAGTGTAAACAACAATAAAAAGCACTACAAGAGCAAGGGAAAAAAGTAATAAAAAAATGAATAAATTATGTGAATAACTAATTAAATGAATATGATTAAATTATCATAAATTAATAACATAAAGATAACGAACAACACAGTTGTGTTGATTCTTCATGGTTAAGCCTGAAAATAACCTGGGAATTTTGTACTCTATGATTTTCCAAGCTTGGGCAAGATCTATAAACCTCCTTAGTAATTGTAATATTTTTTTCTAGTTTTACTCACCACTTAAATATTTTTTTTTGAACGTTTGAGTGGAATAACACCAATATGAAACACTAGTCTGTCGTTGAGTGTCATATTGGTCACATTAGTTTTCCATTGATCGTTTATGAACATCTATTCATTCCAAATCTAAAGAGCAATGCACCCCAGTCTCAAAACAAAGTCATGAACGACTGGAACAGTTTGAGAAATGCATTGGTCAAAACATGGGAACTCTGAAGAGAGAGACAGACAGACTGTCTTTTGTGCTTCTGTAGGGTTTATATAGACAGACAGCATATGTTTGTATTGTCTGTGTCATTCCCAGCATTCCTGCTCATGGCCAAGTCTTTACTTAGCCATCTGTCCCAAACGAACAGCTCTGCTAATGCCACGCACCTGTTCCACTGTCACCAGCACCACCCCGGAGGACACGCCGAGGACACACACACACCTCAGAAATCACTAGATTAGTGTCTTCTAGTTGACCGCATGTGTGTCTAACAGCAATGAACTGTTTGTGAGGAGTCAAATATGTCATCAGATTGATTTAACCAGCTCTTATTTAGGATGTTTTAATGCTTTCATGTGTTTGAAGTCATGCGGTCTCTATCCACAGATCATTCAGAAACCAAGTCATGACCTTAAACAGCAGCTGGCACACTTCTCCAAACGTGTGGCCGGTTCAGTGACGGAGCTCATACAGGCTGCGGAGGCCATGAAAGGTACGACAGCGACCTGTGTGTGTCATGTTTCTCAGTACACACACTCTACTCTTCTGGCTGCAGGGCTCTAGATCTAGGGCTTCTCTCGTACTTCTTGCCCTCTTGTCCTCTCCATCAGCTCAGGTCAAGGATCCAGTTCGGCATCATGAGCAGGGAATCCAAGCAGGATTTATCAGGATAATCCACTGAAAGTGATCTGAGAGCTCGGGGTGATAATACCCAGACCCCCATTTAACACATGATGAGAGACAAGGAGAATCTCAGACAGAGTGTGTGTGTGTGTGTGTGTGTGTGTGTGTGTGTGGGAGAGAGAGAGAGAGAGAGAGAGAGTTAAAGAAAATAGATGATTCATACTGTAGGTACCAATTTTTGTAAAAAAAGAAGAAAAGTCATATAAAATGAAGGTCTTTCTACCTATCTAGTGTTTATGAGTACAAAAATATATTTAATATAATGAGATACACTTTCTGCTGTTGTCTTTGTCCTTCAGTTTTATTGCACATAAAGGAAAATATGTTCCTTTATGAATTTATACTACCGTTCAAAAGTTTGGGGTCAGTGTGATTTTATTTTTATTTTTTTTCTCTCTCTCTTTTATTCAGCAAGGATGCATGAAATTGATCAAAAGTGACTGTAAAATGTAAAATGTTACAGAAGATTTCTGTTTCAAATAAATGCTTTCCTTTTCAACATTCTATTAATCAAAGAGTCCAAAAAAATGTATCAAAGTTTCCACATAAATATATCAGTGTATTAGAATGATTTCTGAAGGATCATGTGACACTGAAGACTGGAGTAATGATGCTGAAAATTCGGCTTTGATCACAGAAATAAATTACATTTTAAAACATAGTATAATAAAAGCCAGCTATTTTAAATTGTAATGCCATTTCACAAAATTACTGTTTTTGGTCAAATAAAGGCAGCCTTGTGAGCATAAGAGACTTCTTTCAAAAACACTAAAATAATCTTACTGACCCCAAACTTTTGAACTGTAGTGTATATCCTTTCTAATACTAATAATTCTGAATAAGTTTTTTGTTGTTGTTGTTGTTGAATATTTTCCTTAAATAAGCAAAGAGGGCATTTTGCATTCTGATACTACAATAATTAAACCAACCCTATTTTTTATTTCAAAAAGGGAAGAAAAACATTTACAAAATATTGTAGAATCTGTTGTAAAATTATTCGCACACCATTTAGAACCTCAGGATTTATAAAAAGAACCACAGATGATCGAAAATCCAAATCCAAAACTGTAGAAAGTGTTTAAATCAGAGGAGAAGAATGGAGGAAGGCTAAGATATAGCATTAGTTGTTTTATTACAGGTACACAGCACAATCCCACACATGAGTTTGATTGGTTACTATGCTTTCTTTAGGTACAGAGTGGGTGGATCCTGAGGACCCGACTGTCATCGCCGAAAATGAGCTGCTGGGAGCCGCAGCTGCCATTGAAGCTGCCGCCAAGAAACTAGAGCAGCTCAAACCCCGAGCCAAACCCAAGGTGAGGAAACGTTTACCCACATCCCTCAGGAGCGGCTTAACTGCTTGACATTTTACATTCAGCTTGGAAAATCCCACTCAGTGCTCATATATTCTGAAGTGGATGTTCCTGATTATTGTGTCACATTTGTGTAACTATTCCCGTTTGCATTGCCCAGTTTGGATTTGGATTTAAGGTAACACAAATGATATGAATTATGAATGCAGCATGAATGACCTCCATCATCATCATCATCATCTTCATCTATACTGGAATGAAAAACCATTGTGATGATGTGTTCGTACGCATGTGAAAAACCTTTAAGATCAGTCCCAATGTTCAGACAGTGATGGAAATTAATTTTTGCTCTGTTCTGATCAACAGGAAGCTGATGAGAGTCTAAACTTCGAGGAGCAGATTCTGGAAGCAGCCAAATCCATCGCTGCAGCCACAAGTGCTCTGGTCAAAGCTGCATCTGCCGCTCAGAGAGAGCTGGTGGCTCAAGGGAAGGTATGAATGTGCCTCGATGAACATGCTGTTGAAGGAAACTTCATCCAGAATGCCCGGAAATTATGTACTTTGTTCAGCTTTGCTCAGTCAGTAATGCATTTCTCTCTCTGTGTCAGGTCGGGGCGATCCCAGCAAACGCAGTGGATGATGGACAGTGGTCACAGGGTCTCATTTCTGCTGTAGGTCACTGTCACAAGTAGAGCTAGAAGAGCTTTTGAGCTTAAAGGGTAGTTCACTCAAAAATAAAAATTCTGTCATTATTTAGTCATATCATGCTCTCATATCATTATAAACACAAATTAAGGTATTTTGAGAATAGATGACAGAATGTGAACTAGCACTTTAACTTTCTCAGTTTCTTCTAAAATATATTTAGATGCAGAGGTTTCAGATACCTATACATACATGAAGTGGTTTTTGATGAGGTGGATGTTTAACATATTTTGTCCATGAATTCATTGGCTCTAGGCGCGTATGGTGGCTGCAGCTACTAACAACCTGTGTGAGGCGGCTAACTCTGCTGTTCAGGGTCACGCCAGTGAGGAGAAACTCATTTCTTCAGCCAAACAGGTGGCAGCATCCACCGCTCAGCTGCTGGTGGCCTGTAAGGTCAAGGCTGACCAGGACTCCCAGACCATGAAGAGACTGCAGGTCAGCGTGTGTGTGTGTGTGTGTGTGTGTGTGATACTTACATGAAGTAGTTTTTGAGTTACATGTTTTGAAAGACCCTTGTATTAGGTTATTAAAAATGTGTATAATAGTAATAGTCGAAGTCAGATTGATCCTAATTGGATTCAATACAATTCACAAAAAAACTAGTCCATGAAAAAAGAATCCAATAATAATAGTAATCCTTTAATACTAATACTGACTTCTCACTAGGGCTGGGCGGTATGGGCAAAAATTCATATCTCGGTATTTTTTGGCTGATTTGCGATATACGGTGTATATGTCTCAGTATTTTCGTTTTTGTATTTGTATTTAAAAAATCTGTATTTTCACTTACCGCCTGTCCAACAAAACAATACATATTAAAGGCTATGAAAACAAATAAAGTGAATGTATTATGTGCAAAAAAGGGTTAAAATCACATTTCATTCTAACATTGTAACATTGCAATCTAAAAACAAAAATAAGGCTTTTAAAGCAGAAGTTAAATTCACTAAACTAAAAATGAAAATAAATAAGAACAAAAGCACAGATTTGTATTAGGCTGTTTTGATTACCCCATTACAGTCACTTTACAGTTAGTGCTATCATAAAAAGACACTTACTTGTAAGGTTTAAAATTCTACATGTCACATTTATTGTCCAACTACAAATATTTCAGCGAAATGCATAGGCAGAAATGTCGGGGGGGGACAGGACCCCCCCTTCTGAAGGTTGTCCCCCCTAAAATAATTATACATGATGCCAATGTATTTTTCGATGAGTCTGCTATGTTAGCAATAATAACGTTCTGCTTGACGGAAAGGGTTGCCAGGTTTTGACAGCAAAACCCGCCCAATTGCTACTCAAAACTAGCCCAAACTAACCAATATATATATATTTCACTTTCCGCCCAATGTTGTCCAACAAAACAATACATATTAAAGGCTATGAAAACAAATAAAGTGAATGTAACCATGTAAGCCTTTATATTATGTGCAAAAAAGGGTTAAAAGTTGTTTTAGGCCATTTTGATTACCCCATTACAGTCACTTTACAGTCAGTGCTATCATAAAAATAGACTTACTTGTAAGGTTTAAAATTCTACATGTCACATTTATTGTCCAACTACAAATATTTCAGCGAAATGCATAGGCAGAAATGTCGGGGGGGGACAGGACCCCCCCTTCTGAAGGTTGTCCCCCCTAAAATAATTATTAAAAACCACGCTGTGTATTGTAAATAACAATGTTTTATACTTTAAATAATTTTGTAAGTAGTAAAACAACACAAACGGGGCAAAAATGCGTTTTAAGTTTAGAAACATTTTGAGTCTCCCCTTCCTTGCTTCACAGTGCTTTGGTCCAAAATGCCTGCTTTCCTCTTTTACATCACCTACACTGACTGAGCGCTTCAGAGTTTCACTCTCCGTCAGGGTTGCCAGGTTTTCACAGCAAAACCCGCCCAATTGCTACTCAAAACTAGCCCAAACTAACCTCGTTTCGAGGGGGGTCCCCCGGTAAAAATCACGTCATTGGGGTCGCTTCAACCTGCGGCAACAGTGATAAAGTAGCCCAATTCCACGGGAAAACCACGGATTTGGCAACACTGTGACGGATAGTAATGTCTAGAACGGACACGAGCGCTGTCA
>NW_015547666.1:65884-71742 GCF_001515605.1 Sinocyclocheilus anshuiensis | reverse complement strand
CAAATTAGAAGTACAAAACAAGGATTTGTAAAGAAAAATGTCGGAGGATTTCAATATAAGCCAAGAGGAGACTGGTTTTCCTTTGCTGTAAACAAAACTTGGTTCTTGCGAGACTAGCATATTTGATTATGGTTTATAAAATTTTAAATATGGATATTTTTCTTACACAAATGCATCAATTCACTTCAGAAGGCCTTTATTAACCCCCCAGAGCCGTGTGGAGCACTTTTTTATGATGGATGGATGCACTTTATTTTGCTTCAAAATCTCGACCCCCATTCACTGCCATTATAAAGCTGGGAAGAGTCAGGACATTTTTTTAATAAAGTCATATACACCTAGGATGGCTTGAGGGTGAGTAAATCATGTGGTAATTTTCATTTTCGAGTGACTTATCCCTTTAATTCTCATTCCTAAGATTTACTGTAGCTGCTTTCAGAATACAGGTGAGTATTTATAGGATGGCCTGTTTGTACCTGCTCATGGTCTTCATTGAAGATGCCATCGAGTATAAGGTAAGTCCAAAACACTGGCCACTCACATTCAATGTTCTCAAAGAGCTTCAGCTCAGCTGGATCATAGTGAAGGCGAGTGGGGTCCTATCACAACCATAAAAACATAGAATGCACTCACACTGTCCAAGAATAGCCACAAAATACTCATTTTGTGTAAAAAAAAAAGGGTCTGGTTACCTCTTTTGGGGTCCTGTATCCATCTCGGATGAATCGACAACAGCCGTAACGTCCCTAAAATGATTGAAATTTGCTTAAAATTGTTTTTTTTTAAAAAGCAACCACAGTTGCAAAGGGGACATAATGATGGAAAAAAATTTGAGATGGGAAGAAAATTTCAATTTCAATGTTTTCACATTAACTTGCAAAAATGTTGCATTCCCTCACAAAAGTATTGCGTTCCCCTGAGAAACTTTACGGTCTTTCTCAAAATGTTTGCATTCTATCACAAAACTTTTGCATTCTCTCGCACAAGTATTCCATTCCCCCCAAGAAACTACTGTTCCCCAGAGAAACTTCGCATTCACTTGCAAAAGCACTAAAATATGTTTTTTCCTCACACTTCATATTATTTTCATCAAGGATTTGAGAGTGAATGCAAACGTTTTCCATCTAACACAAAAACAATTAAATATAATTCTTCCTCTCATCTCTCTTTTTTTTTTTTTTTTTTAAAGTGACGTTTATCGGTTTTTGCAAATTAACTCAAATATTTCAGCGGAATGTATATTTTAGTCAGAATTATTGCGCTCCTATTTAATCGAGCTCTGTCTGTTTCACTGAAGTCTGTGAAGTTTAGCCGAGAATCCCAGAAGGCTCGTGCACTCCTGAATGGAAAATGGAAATATTTCCATGGCTTTCTAACATTTACAGACAGACAATATACCTGTGAAATGCACATTCAGGAAGACAGAAAAATGGAAATATTTCCATGGCTTTCTAACATTTACAGACAGACAATATACCTGTGAAATGCAAGTTCTGCATTCAGGAAGACAGCACATCTCAAACGGTATTGCCTCATATCGAATCGCTTATAAAGAAAATATCGATATATCGTACAAACTCGATATACCGCCCAGCTCTACTTCTCACATTTAAAAAAAACATGAAAACATATTTTAAAACTGTATTTGGTTATCACAGTAACTGTGAATAATATAAACAGTATTGGTTTTTTTTGTTTGTTTGTTTTTTTTAACTTTTTTTTTTCTTTTCTTTTTTTTTTTTTGTTTTCAACAATATAGCACAGCACTTTTAAAAATCACACACACACATATATTGTATTTATATATATTGCAGTGAAGTTTTTTTTTTTTCAGATAAAAATGTCTACCAAATGCATAAATGTTTGACCCCCCAACATTGCAATAATAATAGAAATTTTGTAATTTTCTATATAAAAAAGCCACTAAATTATAATATGTATAATTATTTATTTAAGGAGAATATCATAGGTTACCCAGTATTTCAGACAGCTCCAAATGGGTCAAATTGACCTGCATCCTGACATGAGTGTTTTTAAAACCCCATCTTTTCCTCCTGCAGTGGTCTGACACAAATAAACAATGAGGAGTTAGTTGTTGTGTGTCCGTCTCTCAACAAAGCCTTTAAATATTCAGTGACACAGTGAAACCCACTGCGCCCCTCCTGCCTCCAGTCAGACAGCTGTCGCCCTGCACAGGGTGAAGGCTGAGGTTTAAATTTAAAACCTAATAACCCTGAGATCATCATTATATCTTTGTCACGATAGACACCATATTGAATTTGAACACATATGAAACATAAAAAGCTGGTTCTGAGCAAATCAGTAACATGATTAGTTAGCTGATGCTGCATGCTGTTTTTTCATGCAGTGACATTCAGACATACAGTATATGTATATCTATGGTATCGATTTTGCAGTCTCCTGTGCTCTGTCCTAGACTGAGGAATGTCTGGTAAAGCTCCATGTTTAGTTTAGCTGTGTTTTAGCCTTGCAGCAGTGAGATGAATGTAATGCTGGAGCAGGAATAGATGCAGTTCCATCATCTTGTCTTACACACTCCAGCTGTCTGATGTGTAATGTGCACTGATGAGTGCTTGTGATAACAGCAGTGCTGATGAGGCGCTGTGGAGAGCTGCTGGGAGGCTTCTGCATTTTATATAAATGGTCCTCAGTCTCAGGAATGCAGTACATGAATTAGATTTATTATATCGATTTACTGTTCTAAAAAAAATCTATGTACGTTTCTGTTTATTAAGCTTTGGGACATTAATAACAAAGTTCTGAAAAGCAAGTTATTGTAACAGTTGGATAATTTGTCTTGTTCTGTTAGAAACACTAATTTACTGTAGAACACACTCCTTTAAATATGAATGCAAATTGATAATTATAGATTATAACTAGTGATGAACGGATCGAGAAATTTGTCAAATATAGAATGCTGTCATTAACCAATACAGATTGTGATAAAATCATTAGTATGTACCCAATCATTCCTTTGCTACCGCCTACATTACTCTGACCAGTCATAACTTGGTGCTGACTTCAAACCAATCACATTTTGTTTTACAGTCAGAGTAACAGATGACAGTATTTTGACTGATCTTTTGATATGTGAGTTAGTGGCACTCTCAGAAGATCAAACTTGTGTCGCTCATCCACTACAGTTTTATTCACAGAACTGCACCCGCTCTGTGTCTGTCTGCCTTTCTCTGTAAAATAAATTGTCATAGTTGGTCAGTTTTTCCAGATATAGCAGGTCTGTTTTTACCTGTGATATACTTCCCCTTCGGCACCATCCCACTTCTGCTGTTATCAGTCTGTCCATGAGAAAAGTCTTCTTATCTGCACAAAATTAGATGTAGCACCAACATTATTTGGTTACAAGACGTGAACCGAATCCAAATTGCTTCAATAGAGCTGTGCACAGTAATGTAAAATGTCTTCTGTGGCAGCAGTGCAGAATATCTTGGCTGTGCTAGTTTGTGTATAAATTGCAGGCCAGTCCTTCCTCTTACAGAAATAAATCAGACTCTTGACAGCTGAACACACTCAACCCTAAATCACACCTTCAGCCGCGTACAATGCCTCAAAAGGCATAAAAAAGAAAAAATATATTCCTGGAACTTTTGCCAAAGGATCGCCGGAGATGTGTTTGGTTCAGGCTGCTCTCTCCACAGCTGCATTTCCTTATAAAGCCATCCCTAGAATCCAGACACATGCAGAACCTTCCTACAAACATCTTGACTTCAAACCTCTGCTTGTTAAAATTTACTTCACTGGGTTCTCACATAGCTGTCATGATTCATCTTTTGATAATGTGGATGGTCCAACGTTTCCACAGGTTTGCATTGACTTGTAATTGTACTTGTAGCCACAACATAAAGTAGTTGTAGTTGTACTTCTAGCTGCTAATTAGTATTTGTTTTTGTAGAGTACTTGTAGCCACAAATTATAGTTGTACCTGTAGATGTAATTCTAGCCACAAATTAGTGTGCGCGCTTGTAGTTGTACTTCTAGCTACAAATTAAAGTTGTTGTAGTTGTAAGTACTTGTATTTATAGTGTACCTGTAGCCACAAATTTAAGTAGTCGTGGCCACAAATTAAAGTTGTTGTATTTGTAGTGTAATTATAGCCACAAAATTAAAGTAGTTGTACTTGTAGCCACAAATTAAAGTAATCTTAGCCACAAATTAAAGTCGTTGTATTTGTAGTGTACTTGCAGACAAAAAAAATAAAATAGTTGTATTTGTAATGTACTTGTAGCCACATATTAAAGTAGTGTATTTGTAGCCCTAGATTAAAGTAGTTGTACCTGTAGTTGTACTTCTAGCCACAAATCAAAATTTCCAAGGGGGCTGCCATGTGAGAATACAGTGCACATGTAAATGCACCATGATGAACACCAAGACAAGAGCAATTAAAGAATGCTTTAATACTAGGAATCAGCCCTGTGACCTTGGCATTACTGCAGTATCTCATATTTGATCAGTGACAGTCATCTTTAGGTATTTCAAAGTAAGTTTGATGAGATTCAGTGTCTCAGCCTTCTTAAAGCAGAGAATTTGTACTTGTGAGCAGAATGTGTTTCATTGGGTTTTGTTGAATGCTGTGTAAAGTACTCTGACATGTCTTTTCTTTCTTTAGGCCGCAGGTAATGCCGTCAAGAGGGCATCAGATAACCTGGTGAAGGCGGCTCAGAAGGCTGCGTTTGAGGCTCAAGATGATCAGGCTGTGATGGTGAAGAGCAAGATGGTGGGCGGTATCGCTCAGGTAAAGAGAATATCAGTTACAAGTCAAACACTAGCACATTTAGATGTATATGAACTGTGTGTTTTGTTAGAGCATTTCCAGCACAACAACTGACATTTTTCATATAGTGAATTAAAGCATGCAGTTCGTTACCTTCACTTTCATGTTTCCTGTCAAAGTTCATTGACACATGCAATGTTATTTAAATGTTATTAATGTTAATTTGTTAATTACTACAAACAACCAATTAATTTGTAACACATTTATTCAATTCGACATTGTAACGTCACTGTTTTGTGGGGAAATATAGAAATATATTTTTATGGGTTTATCAAACATCCTTTGCATTCTTTGTATGGAATTAAGTATTTAACATTGAAGCTCAACAAATGAAATATCACTTATATGTACTTTATGTGGAACACCATCATTAATAGAAATGTAAATAGGAAAACCAGCAAAAGGCTTGTTTGCATGTCTGAGGCACAAATAGCTGTATTGTTAAATGATTGCATTTCCTGTGCATTTTGATGCAGTTCGTTGCACCTGTCTTTTGTCATTATAAACTGTAGAGTGTAACTAGAGTTTTTACATCTAGATCTTGCATGCATTGTGGATTTTCATCTGTGTGTGTGTGCCCTCAGATCATTGCTGCTCAGGAGGAGATGCTCAGGAAGGAGAGAGAGCTGGAGGATGCCAGGAAGAAGCTGGCCATGATCCGACAGCAACAGTACAAGTTCCTGCCGTCAGAGCTCAGAGAGGATGGACAGGATCAGTGAGCTGCATCATAGACTAATCAATGACATTCAGAGTTTGAGAAAAGTAATTAATGATATGCAATGAGTAAAAAGTGAACTATGTATCAGGATGTCTATTTTAAAAGCGTTTTGTTTATTTCTGTCACTTTTTTGAGAATTGCCATGCCAGCTTTATTGTTTTGTTGTATTTGGATAATATGCAGCATATACAAATCCTTTTTAATTTCTTCTAATAGATCTATAATTTTTTTTTTTTTTTTTCATTTCTAGATTAATTAGATGAGCAGTGTGTTTTGAAAGCTCGTGATCATGGCAGGGGCCAAACAGTGTTTGTAAGCTTTTCAAGACAA
>NW_015547666.1:50577-65821 GCF_001515605.1 Sinocyclocheilus anshuiensis | reverse complement strand
GGTGTTACAATTTTTTCCTTTTTTTTTTTTTGTGGCAATTTGGACCAGTGGTGCAATGATTAACTTTGCGTTTAAACAATTCATAGAGAAAACATCATTTTCTAAATAAAAGAATAATAAAGCTTTGAAATGTTACAAATAGTATCCTCCTGTTAATGTTTTTGCAGCATAAATGTTTGCTTTTGTGACAACTTGGTCTACTGGTATTTTTATCAAAATTATATCTTTTATAAAGCATAAAAGCCATATTTCCATTTTTGCTTTTATAATGTTTTTTCTTTTTTTTTTTCTTGCTGTTGTACAACAATTTACTGTTGTAATTTACTGATGTAATGCCCACACAGATGTAGACAAGACAATATTAGATAAAAAAAGATTTGTAACAAGAATTGGTTATTACCATGGTTGTTTATCAAATAATAATCAGTTATTATAAAGAACTGTTTTTAAGAAATTATAAAGACTGTTATTAATAGATCAAATACATAAACAGTTTAAGTTTTCACCGTTACTGCCTTTCCTGTTGCATTCAGTATATTCTGAATCTTGCCAGCTTTTATATTTTATAATTGTGTATTTATCTGTTATCAGTTTCTCACCTAAAATAAGCAAACTCACTTAGTCAATGTGTTTAACTAAAAACTCATAAATTCACTGTTTTGCAAATATCTCCTATTGCATTTGTGTTTTTTTTGTGTGTTTTTACAAAGATGCTGGTGTTGGAGGGCTTAGTGTTTACTTGCATAGGCCAGTAACACTAATAACATAATTTATTAACATTTTGTCATACTTAAAATATCCGTACTTCATGTGCATTCAAATATCAAGGTGAATAATTATTTGCTTAGCTACAGAGATTCGTATTTAATCTAGACTTAAACTGAGAGTGTATCTGAGTTCAAAACATTACCAGGAAAGTTATTCCAAAGTTTAGGAGCCATATATGAATGTCTCCACGTCCTCCTGTGGTGCTATTCTAAAATTGAAATGATATGATATGATCAGAATTTCTATAAGAACTGCTTCATTTGAACCACATGCAGCTTGTTTATGGAGACGGTGGGACATCCAGCCTGCACTGTACATTACAAAAATCCAGTCTTCCGGTGATAACCCATGAACTAGCTTTCTCTATCAGGGACAAAGAAACGGTAACAGAAATATTCCAGTAGTAGAAGAATGCTTTCTACAAAATTGGAAAAGTGGTTTTAAAAAACAATTTGCTGCCAAGTGTGACACTGTAGAGAAGGTAACAGCAATCATATTATCATAAATTACATGCTTACAGCTTATGTTTAAAAAATTTTGCGTCAATTATTCTTCTTTTTTTGGCACAAATTTTAAAAGAAAGCTTAATTTTATCTTGATACTGCATGTAAAATCCTCTCTCACTTTCAAATTAAGTAGATATAGTTCACGGTTTAAAACTTACAAACTGTGTCTTAGATGTCATTCCATCTCATCTTCTTCTAGATGTTGTTGGCCCAACTATTGTATGTATTATAATTATAAATAGTAGTCCAGCCAATGCTATAGTTCCATCCTGCCTAAAGCATGCGGTAATACACCCTCTTTTCAAAAAAAACCTACACTTGTTTAAATAATTGCCATCAGATTTTTAAGTTTTCTTTTTTTATCAAAAATATTAGAGAAGGCTGTTTATCATCAGCTGATCTTTTTTTATATGTATATATATATATATATATATATAAAAAATCGTTTTTTTATAAATTTGAGTCTGGTTTTAGGTCAAAATACAGTACTGAAACTGCCCTTTTAAAAGTAAAGAATGACTTGATGCTTGCAGCCGACTCAGGAAAGGGTGCAATTTTGATTCTCCTTGATCTTACAGCAGTATTTGATTTGACACAATTGATCACTATATTCTTTTAACGCGATTAAGACAATGGCAGTAATTCAGGGAAATGTTCTTAAATGGTTCTGTTCTTATTTAAAGGACAGAAGTTCTGTAATTCAATTGGGAAATAATTTCTCTGATTCTGCAGTTTGTTTTTGTGGGGTTCCCCAGGGATCAATTTTGGGGCCCATTCTATTTTCTATATACATGCTTCTGTTTGGTTCTATCTGTCAGAAATATAATATTGGATATCATTGTGTAGACGATGCACAATTGTACCTTCCATTGAAAACAGATGATGGATTAAATGATCTGATGAACTGCCTGTATGAGATTAAATTATTGGATGGCACAGAATTTACAATTAAAGAACTTAAAATTAAATGAGGCAAAAACAGAATGCCTAATAATTGGTTCTATTAGGCCATCTGTGCACATGTTAAAATGTGCAGAAGCAAGTAAGAAACCTGGGAGTGGTCTTTGACTCTGAGTTTAAAATGGATAAGCAGGTAAACTCGGTGGTTAAGGCTGGTTACTTTCATTTAAGAAATATTTCAAAAATAAAACAATTCCTATCGCTTGCTGATTTGAAACAGGTTATGCAGGATTTTATCATGTCAAGACTGTAACTGTACCTGGGGCTTCCTGCTGTTTTGTTGAATCGTCTTTTACAAAATGCAGCAACTACTGTAGGCTTCTGACTGGGACTAAGAAGCAGGTCAGTGTTTCCCCTATGTTAGCCTCGTTGCAGTGGCTAACAGTCAACTTTAGTGTCCAGTTTAAGGTTTTATTGTATGTTTTTAAAGCTTTGCATGGCCTAGCACCTGAATACATTTCAGATATGATTCAATTTCACTCTATGACTCGGCCATTAAGGTCTTCACAAAAATTGCTGTTAAAGGTCCCTAAATCTTGCTTAAGTCTAAAGGGGACTGTGCTTTTTCTGTTGCGGCACACCGTCTTTGGAATAACCTGCCCCTGGAGATCAGATGCTGTATGACACTGGGTCATTTTAAATCTCGTTTAAAAGGGCATCTACTTGCCCAAGCATTTGGTCGAGCTTGTTATTGAATATTTTGTTTGTCTTGAGTTTTAAATGTTTTTATGTGAAATGTTGTTTTTGTTTTTTTGTCGTCTTGTTTTTCTAAATGGTGTTTTTATTGGAAAGCACTTTGGCCAACCTAATAAGTTTTTAAATGTGCTACACAAATAAACAAACAAACAAATGTAAAGCTAACTGTCATCAGCATAACAATGAAAGCTTTGTTTCATGATAACATTACGTAAAGGGAGCATGAACAATGAATACATGAGGACCTAAGACTGAGCCTTGTGGTACCCCATATACTTAACTTGTTTTATGTTTGACAATTCCTCATTTACACACAAAATGGTACTGATCTGAGAATCTGAACATGCCTGCCCACAAATGCTAATGTAATCTTCTAGTGTTTTTGACATAAATCAAAGTTTTGAGATGGTTCTACAATTAACCAAAACGAAGTTCTGCCTTCTTTACAAGTGGTTTAATAACTGCAAGCTTGAAAATCCTTAGAATATGACCAAGCAGTATTTCTCATTTGCCTTGACACTTAAATCTATTTTTTGTTCTTTCAAAAACTGCAAACACAAATTTAGCATTTTATGCCATGTGTTTGTAAAGAAAGTACTAGCATTCAAAAACCATCACAATATCAATATAACGCACCATTGAACACAGTAGGCAAATTATATGACTGAAATCGGTGGGAAGAGGAAATCATTGTCCAGGCAGTGAAAGTGGTTTTTGAGAACATTACCTTTAAGTCATAAGTCATACAGCATATCGTAGAGATGCTGCTTATAAAAATCATGATGAAATTTAAGTTAAAGAAACTCTATAGACAGAGTGTTTAATGTAGTTAATGTACATCAGTTGTTGTTTTTTTTCCCAGGGCGCTTGAATAATCCTGACCTCAGATCTTTTTAAGTATAACTGGAGAATGAGGATTCAGAGCCTCCCAAACATGGACAAAATAACAGGGTCAAATGCAGAGCCCATTCAGCAGAACGAATCAGAGCAGGGGGACGTCACTAATTTTGGGGCCCATTCTATTTTCTATATACATGCTTCTGTTTGGTTCTATCTGTCAGAAATATAATATTGGATATCATTGTGTAGACGATGCACAATTGTACCTTCCATTGAAAACAGATGATGGATTAAATGATCTGATGAACTGCCTGTATGAGATTAAATTATTGGATGGCACAGAATTTACAATTAAAGAACTTAAAATTAAATGAGGCAAAAACAGAATGCCTAATAATTGGTTCTATTAGGCCATCTGTGCACATGTTAAAATGTGCAGAAGCAAGTAAGAAACCTGGGAGTGGTCTTTGACTCTGAGTTTAAAATGGATAAGCAGGTAAACTCGGTGGTTAAGGCTGGTTACTTTCATTTAAGAAATATTTCAAAAATAAAACAATTCCTATCGCTTGCTGATTTGAAACAGGTTATGCAGGATTTTATCATGTCAAGACTGTAACTGTACCTGGGGCTTCCTGCTGTTTTGTTGAATCGTCTTTTACAAAATGCAGCAACTACTGTAGGCTTCTGACTGGGACTAAGAAGCAGGTCAGTGTTTCCCCTATGTTAGCCTCGTTGCAGTGGCTAACAGTCAACTTTAGTGTCCAGTTTAAGGTTTTATTGTATGTTTTTAAAGCTTTGCATGGCCTAGCACCTGAATACATTTCAGATATGATTCAATTTCACTCTATGACTCGGCCATTAAGGTCTTCACAAAAATTGCTGTTAAAGGTCCCTAAATCTTGCTTAAGTCTAAAGGGGACTGTGCTTTTTCTGTTGCGGCACACCGTCTTTGGAATAACCTGCCCCTGGAGATCAGATGCTGTATGACACTGGGTCATTTTAAATCTCGTTTAAAAGGGCATCTACTTGCCCAAGCATTTGGTCGAGCTTGTTATTGAATATTTTGTTTGTCTTGAGTTTTAAATGTTTTTATGTGAAATGTTGTTTTTGTTTTTTTGTCGTCTTGTTTTTCTAAATGGTGTTTTTATTGGAAAGCACTTTGGCCAACCTAATAAGTTTTTAAATGTGCTACACAAATAAACAAACAAACAAATGTAAAGCTAACTGTCATCAGCATAACAATGAAAGCTTTGTTTCATGATAACATTACGTAAAGGGAGCATGAACAATGAATACATGAGGACCTAAGACTGAGCCTTGTGGTACCCCATATACTTAACTTGTTTTATGTTTGACAATTCCTCATTTACACACAAAATGGTACTGATCTGAGAATCTGAACATGCCTGCCCACAAATGCTAATGTAATCTTCTAGTGTTTTTGACATAAATCAAAGTTTTGAGATGGTTCTACAATTAACCAAAACGAAGTTCTGCCTTCTTTACAAGTGGTTTAATAACTGCAAGCTTGAAAATCCTTAGAATATGACCAAGCAGTATTTCTCATTTGCCTTGACACTTAAATCTATTTTTTGTTCTTTCAAAAACTGCAAACACAAATTTAGCATTTTATGCCATGTGTTTGTAAAGAAAGTACTAGCATTCAAAAACCATCACAATATCAATATAACGCACCATTGAACACAGTAGGCAAATTATATGACTGAAATCGGTGGGAAGAGGAAATCATTGTCCAGGCAGTGAAAGTGGTTTTTGAGAACATTACCTTTAAGTCATAAGTCATACAGCATATCGTAGAGATGCTGCTTATAAAAATCATGATGAAATTTAAGTTAAAGAAACTCTATAGACAGAGTGTTTAATGTAGTTAATGTACATCAGTTGTTGTTTTTTTTCCCAGGGCGCTTGAATAATCCTGACCTCAGATCTTTTTAAGTATAACTGGAGAATGAGGATTCAGAGCCTCCCAAACATGGACAAAATAACAGGGTCAAATGCAGAGCCCATTCAGCAGAACGAATCAGAGCAGGGGGACGTCACTCTCCCAGAGACTTTAGAGAAGTTTCCAAAAAAGACCAGCGTTCCTCTGGAGAGGATTCCAGCCGCCTCTCTGCTGTGCACTCAGCTTTGTTCGTCTCTGCCTCCACTCTCTGAACAAGCTCTCCTCTTTCTCCTCGGCTGCTAGCAGAAACCCAAAAAATCAACCATGGAGGCCATCAAGAAGAAAATGCAGATGCTGAAGCTAGACAAGGAGAATGCTATAGATCGTGCAGAACAGTCCGAGATAGACAAGAAAGGTGCAGAGGACAAATGCAAACAGGTAAATGGATTGAATCTGGTGAACTGAAAACAGGTTATCAGACTAGACTTTTTTCTGTAGGTCCATCCATGTTTCTGTTTTTTTCCATCTGTCTAATTGAACTCTCTGTTAAACTGGGAAAAGCGGACTAGAAAAAGTATGAGGAAAATTGCCTAAGCAGTGATATAAATATAAGTAAGGTGTTTTTTCCCTGAGTACTAAGTACAGAAATGGTATCATTTGACCTTTCCTGTATATGTAGTGTGTATGAATCATCAGTAATCATCTGCTCAGTGTCTTCAACTCCAAAAACTGATGATTAATCCCAGTTTAGGTTCCAACATCTCTGATGAGTTGAACTATTTTTAGTCTTGTTCCTTAAGACCCATCAATCAGGACTAACTGAAGTGTCCCATGCCAAATATAGTAGTGTAAATATGTTAGTATATTTAAGTAGGTATACTTGATAACAACCATTTCATTAAGAGGCCCAGGCTGACAGGAACAACATTTTCCACCGTTTGATTAAATGTGGCACAAATAACAGCACAAGCAGGCCTGTCACTTTAGATTTATTTGTTGACCGTGATGAATGAATTATTCCTGTTGATCTTTTATTGCCACTCTTGTCGTCCTCAATAATTAATAGGCAATGTCAGATATAACAGTTCTCCGTTTCACTAAAAGCCATCTTAATGAAGGCTTCTTCACTGAGGACACTGCCGCTCTCCATAATGGAAGAGCAGCTGGCTTTCCCATGGGAGAAAAAGCATGTGAAACAGTTTTGTCGGAGCACGTGTAATATGATAGTTACAGACATTAATTCCATTTAATTTTTGAATCTCTGTATATCTCATTTATCCTTTCTCCAAGTTTATATGCTTCTGTAACTGATTTAATGCACTTTTGGTTTTTAACAAAGATTAAATCATGTTATTTCTTGAAAGCCTGTTCTGATGACCCAACTCCATCTATTCTTGTCCCAAGGCCTTTGTTATTGCACCCCTGTTGGTCACCACACATGCTGTCCTTGATCTTTTTTTGTCCCGCTCCACCTTCATGCAGTTGTTCAACATATCAGGATCAAGGCTTTGTACCATCTGGAGCCACCGGGCTGCGTTTGACGCCAAAGCCGCGATGCTTCTCATAACTGTCCCGGGAAGGCATCTGTCAGGAGTGCATTGCTTTGAACCCGTTCACTTGTTCTGTCATCCACCGTAGCTATTTTACACTTCTCAGTTTATGAGCTGGCCAAAGTGGGCTCTATTTTTGCAGCCGGCATTATCTCGTTTCCATATACAGCAGCCGACTGTCCCGCTGGCTCACAATAAATAGAGGCTGGTTTATGACACTAAGCTATGTGTGGTGGTTTACTTGACGTGTGTTAATGGGGTGGATGGGGGTGACCAGCAGCTGCTGCAACTCTCTGCTTTAACATAACTTTGCTGTTTATAATTGTCTCCTCATGCCCTCCCCTAAATGAGCCGGGATTTACACATCATCATTTATCATCAGTGTAGGAATGGTGGACACATTACTTGACGAGTAGCGATCTTCCAAAATATGGAGAAACAAAAGTTTCTAAAAGAATTTCTACCCTGACTTTATCCTTCACTACTCTTTCTGTAGTATTCAAATCAAGCATCGAGAACCTGCTCAAATAAATCCTTTCGAATAAAGCTAGTCAAAACAGTTTCCTATATCCTTTATGGCATCATTTGCCTGTATTTCCAGTGCTTAATGTGCGTGTTTGTGTGTGCAGCTGGAAGAGGAGCTCTTGGGCCTGCAGAAGAAGCTGAAGGGTGTGGAGGACGAGCTGGACAAATACTCCGAATCACTGAAGGACGCTCAGGAGAAACTCGAGCAGGCCGAGAAGAAGGCCACAGACGTGAGTGACACACAAATCATTAAAGATTCAACGCATCTCTCATTCACTCCTTGTTTGAGATGGTATGTATGCACTATTATATACTACAGTTCAAAATTCTGAGGTCAGTAAGGTTTTTTTTTTTTTGAAAGACAAATTAATACTTTAGCAAGGATGCATTAATTGATCAAAAGTGATAGTAAAGACATCTATAAAAGATTTCTATTTCAAATAAATGTAAAGCTTTTTTTTACTAATCAAAGTGTCCTGCCGCACAACTGTTCCCAACACTGACAATAAATCAGCATATTATTATGATTTCTGAAAATCATGTGACACTGAAGACTGGAGTTATGATGCTGGAAATACAGCTGTGCATCACAGAAATACATTACATTTTTACAATTTATTACAGTAGAAAACAGTTACTTTAAATTGTACAAATATTTCACAATATTAAATATCAATAAATGAATAATTCACCCCCCCCAAAAAATGAATACAACATTTGTAAAACAGTATAAAACCACTGACGCCTCATTTGAAGGTTAAATATTTTGTATGAATCTCAAAAAGGCATATTTGGGTCATATTTCACGCCGTACTTTTTTTTTTTTTTGAAAATGAGGCCTATTTTAGGACCATCACTACCAGATCAGATATTTGTGACCCTGGAGCACAAAAGCAGTCTTAAGTCGCTGGGGTATATTTGTAGAAATAGCCAACAATACATTGTATGGGTCAAAATTATAGATTTTTATTTAATGCCAAAAATCATTAGGATATTAAGTAAAGATCATGTTCCATGAAGATATTTTGTAAATGTCCTACTGTAAATATATCAAAACTTAATTTTTGATTAGTAATATGCATTGCTAAGAACTTCATTTGGACAACTTTAAAGATGATTTTCTCAATATTTAGATTTTTGTGCACCCTCAGATTCCAGATTTTCAAATAGTTGTATCTCAGCCAAATATTGTCCTATCCTAACAAACCATACATCAATGGAGAGCTTAAAGATGATGTATACATCTCAATTTTGAAAAATGGACCCTTATGACTGGTTTTGTGGTCCAGGGTCACATATATGTTAATAACAATAACACATACATGCATACACACATATGTATGACAATGTTTCGCATTAGAATCGGGAGTGAGGAATGTGTTCAAACAGAACATCTAGAAAGGACAGGTTTCAGCACAGTTAGCATGCGTCCTCCTGTGGCTGCAGTCAGTATGATATGTGAAGCGGGTGATTGGGCCGGTCCTGTCGACAGCTGCTCTGTTGCTCGGGTGTCAAACCCACCCACAGTATCAGATTCTGTAAACACTTCATAAACTCTGTCAGCACCTCACAGCGTCCCACCACTTCATCAAAGACCCTGCATTGTCTACTTGATTCTGTCTGTTTCATACAGGTTTAACATGACCTTTGACCTTTCCACACTCACACTGTCAATTTATTTAGATCTCAATATCCAATACTCTTCACCGATGACCAAAATACAAGCATGATATACTTTATCTACAATACAATATAAGTACAAAAGATACAAATGGTACTTCCATGGTCTTTCTGGGCATGGCACTGTAAGAAAAAGTGAAGACGTCGAAGATCTTGATGAAGAATAACTTTTATTACAGAATAGTAGTGACAAAGTACATGTAGTACCTTGGGTTCAACGGAGTCAGACTGAACCCCGAACATCCTAAGCTCAATCATTTTATACAGTATTACGTTCATCTTCCCGCTCAACATGTAAATTAAGTTTCGTTTTAAATGTAAATTGCGGATGACAATGAAAGTGATAGCCTTCCGTTCCCACATCTTCGGTAGACTCAAGTGGGAACAACCAAATGTTAAGGTGAAAAGATTAAACAGAATCCATAGCAGTTATTTCATCTACCCTTTTGGTCAGCAGATGGTTCTTGACGGCCTGCTGCTTCTCCCACGCTATAAGTGACAAATTATCGCTCCGGAGGTACTATTTACATATGATTAAGATCGGAAAGAACTATCTATATGATAATTAAGCTCTTTGTAGAGAAAGGAGCATAGTTTAATACACAATTTGGAGTGGAAGCTGGGTCGAGGCAGACTATAATTTCTTACAGTACCAAAGAAATATTATTTTTTGGACATGTAGTGCCATGGTATACTTTATCACAGTATTATCTAATACCTTTTCATAAATGCATTGAGAGCAATACTGTAAGGTCTGCAGTGTTAAATATTAGTATTTGTGCAGTTCAGATCTGATAAATAGTCTATGGATGGTTCAAATAGCTCACAAATGTTGGACGACTCTTCGTGTACATTAGTGTGTTTGACTTCAAAAGGACTGCTTTTTAATTAGCATTTGTGCAGCACTTTTCCCAATCCGTGAAGATCGATCCAACCCAGTGATGTGACTGGTCATACAAAACCTCCATAAGATCATGTGTTTGGGAAGTGGAGGAGAAACCTTGAGCTCGCATTGCAAGAAATGTGCATATGCTAACTATCAACTAGTTACATGTGAAAAACAATTCAGCCACAGTAGAAATGCTTTCATCAGGAAACCTCTGTAGTTGCGTTGCTTCCAGTTCTTCCTCTGAAACACGAGGCTCTTTGACTGCGTGCTTCACTCGCTGCGTGTGTACTGTATTTACACCATTAATACGTGGCCAAAAAAGGAGAAACATCAGAGGAATGCAGGCATTTGTTTACAGTGAATGAGTTTAATTGAATGGGTTGGTCTAAGGACAGTAACGTAACTGAGGACAAACGTCTGAAACATCCTGTTTTATGATTGTAATTTGTTTGAATTGACTGGACACAATGATGCAGAAAGTTTGCAGGCAATACGACTCGTCTCTGAGATCAAATGCACAATTTGGGCACATATGATCTTGACAGATAGGTGACCAAGAATTCAATATGCCGTAAGTACATTTAAATCTGTATATTTATGAGCCATGTTGCTGTATGTCATCATTTGACTTTTTTAACAAAACCTCTTAAAAACCTTTGCCATTATGTCATTATATCTCCTGTGTCTAAACAGGCCAGAAATACAGTAAATAGAAATAATCCTTTTTGACAATCAGGCTGTTGTTAAAACCTTCTTTCTTTCTTTATAATTGCACAAACATCCACCTTCAGCTTGTTTTTTTCTTAGATTATTTTACTGATTTTTATAAAGTAAACATATAAAATATAAGTTTTGTATTATTATTAATATTTCGAGATGAACACTTACTGGACTGAAGCAACTTAGGTTTACTTGGTCATCAATATTTTTAACTCAAGTGTGAGTATCAGATATCATAGATGTACATGTATTCGTTTATCTCTCGCTCAGGAAAAGGTACAGAAGCTGTCACTGGGGCGGTAACCTTTTAAAAGCTACACCTTGGTACCTAAACGGTCCATATTGGTATTAGCTAATCTACAAAAGTGTACCTTTTGAAAAGGCTTTTGTACCTTTATTTCTCAGAGTGCCCAATAATAATTGTATTGCATTGCATTATATGTTTTGTCCCCCGTAATAGAAACTACAGAGCTTGTAAAACTAAACATTTAAAACCCTATCCTAATAAGGCATATTATTGGTAGATAGAAAGTGGCACTGTTACTGTTATGGAGACTTAATAGATTTACCTTTGATGTTAACAGAATAAAAAAATATATAAAACTTTCTGATTATTATTTCATATGCCAGGCTTTTTTTTTTTTTTTGGAGAATTTTGATGAATGCGTGTGTCAGGTGTTTTGACACTGAAGACTCACCTGTATATCTTCTCACCTGCAGCCTCATCATCATGTCAGGCATATCAGTTATTATTATTCATTATGCGGGAAACTGATGGTTTTTGGAAGAAAAACAGACTCTGCTGGCGGTGGATGGTGGCCCAGGTTTTTAAAAAAGTACACTTCCATAATGTAGCTACTTAAAGTGCTCTATCTTCGCACACTAATATTGTACTTAATATACTAAAAATGATTCTTTAGCACTTCTTAAGATAAGATAGTGTAGTCAACTGTGCTTTTTGAGACTAAAATGCGCTTTTAACATACTATCTCTGTATTTAAAAATGTATTTAGTTACCTCTTGTAGTACACTTGAACCCATCTTTCACACACTAGTACACTCAAGTGTACTACAAGTAGTGACTAAAAACATTTTTTAAATACAAAGAGTATGTTAAAAGCGCATTTTAGTTTTGGAGAATTTTGATGAATGCGTGTGTCAGGTGTTTTGACACTGAAGACTCACCTGTATATCTTCTCACCTGGAGCCTCATCATCATGTCAGGCATATCAGTTATTATTATTCATTATGCGGGAAACTGATGGTTTTTGGAAGAAAAACAGACTCTGCTGGCGGTGGATGGTGGCCCAGGTTTTTAAAAAAGTACACTTCCATAATGTAGCTACTTAAAGTGCTCTATCTTCGCACACTAATATTGTACTTAATATACTAAAAATGATTCTTTAGCACTTCTTAAGATAAGATAGTGTAGTCAACTGTGCTTTTTGAGACTAAAATGCGCTTTTAACATACTATCTCTGTATTTAAAAATGTATTTAGTTACCTCTTGTAGTACACTTGAACCCATCTTTCACACACTAGTACACTCAAGTGTACTACAAGTAGTGACTAAAAACATTTTTTAAATACAAAGAGAGAGTATGTTAAAAGCGCATTTTAGTTCATTTTCATGGTGTCCCAAAATAGCACAGTTGAGTACACTTAGATGTCCTTAAGTTTATCTTTAAAAAATCATTTTTAGTATGTTAAGTACATAATTAGTGCGCGAAAATAGAGCACTTTAAGTACATTATGGAAGTGTACTTTTTCTTAACCTGGGTGGTGGACTTGTGCCTTGTACAAATACCCACACTTGCGGTCTTGGCCACTTGAGAGGGCATACGCGACAGGGAGGAAGTGCGCAAGACTGTCCCAGGTCTTAAAAACACCAGAGCGCAGTGCCCTTGATGCACACTAAACCACACTACCTCGAATACTGCTCTGGAGCGCTATTCCAGGCTTAGTGTATCCCATCATGCAACATGTTCTGGAAATAAATCATGAGACTTTGCCGAGATCTCGCGAGAGGTCACGGAAACTTTTCCAATGGAAGTTAAATATTATTATAATAGTTGGATATTACAGATAATTTGTTAGAAAAACAAAGTGTTGCACGTTTTATTGGTGCAACGTTTTAAGATGAGTAGTGGTGATATTTATTTTGTACAACATTTGCAACGGCTTTTTATCACTTAATTAGAAGCACAAATTAAATTGTGTCATGTTACAGGGACTACTGAACAGACATTTAGAAGTTGATTTTAAAATGCAAAGTCTTTAAAAATAAAAATCAAGCTATGTAAACACTTACAACACTACGGCCTGTTTTCATGGACAGGGCTTAGCCTAAGCCAGGGTTAGGCCATAGTTCAATTAGGACTGCGAGAGCAAATACAAGGTTATGAAAGTTACCCCCCACTGTTCTTACTTTCAAGAAGATATTAAAATCTATATTAAATCTATATCTACCTCCTGTAACAAAAAGGCAACTAAAAATTTGAATGCATGCTCACTTTTTATTTGAGTGTAATTTGTATTTGATAATTAATTAATATTTTGAAGGAAGAGTATGTTTATTGTTATGTGATCTGCTTATTTATTACATTTTTTTCTCATTTATTTATAAGTTAAGAGTTTTTTTTCTTTCTTCCACTCAATCTCTTTTGAATTTGAATTGCTATATAGCCTAATGTTTGTCCATCCTTGAACCCCTGGCTCTTTTCCTTGGCATATGCTTTCTTACATTTGTATTTTCTAAGCAAGTGTTTAATAATAAACCGCAAGTGTGGGTATGTTTTAGACGAGGCATTTCTCCCTCTGGGAGGAGCGACTGAAGCCCGTTCTTCTGTGCTCCTCTCAGTACACCTGACACTGCTGACAGGTGCGCTGCGCCATCTGTTGCACCGGCGAACATCAGCTCTAGCTCGGCTCACGGATGCGGTGCGAACAGAGCTCTCGCCGGCGGTCCACGCTACACCTTTCCGGGGGAACCCTACTTCTTTAGAGGAAGAAACTAATCTGTTTAACCTGAACGGTGTCTGATAAAGGCAAGATCACTGGGATACAGCGATATCGCTACTGCCCTGCCGTGTCGCGTTTATCATTGTTAACACCGGACTCGGGATCCAGAGGGAATGGCCTCGGTAACATCCATAGAAGCGGTGAAGAGGAAGATCCAGAGCCTGCAGCAGCAGGCGGACGAGGCGGAGGACCGAGCAGAAGCGCTGCAGAGGGAGGTGGACCTGGAGCGGCAGGCCAGGGAGAGAGTGAGTGACCCCAGAAACATTCACATTTGAGGCTCGTGTTCAGCCTGGATGCGGATTCTGGCCTGAGCGACTGTTACAGTGATGTTTTATCTCTTTATGTACATTGTTCACTTCTTGTTAACTATTCACTGCAATACCAGTGTCCCTTTATTCCAAACCAACCAGGCAGTCAAGGGGCCTACTGCAGGCCATGTGTACTGTCCTGGATGACGACAGTATCTTTATTAATGGGTCATATATATTAGATGTGGAGGACAAATGTGACCCTGCAGCAAAAAAGCAGTCTTAAGTCGCTGGGGTATATTTGTAGCAATAGCCAACAATACATTATATGGGTCTAAATTATCCATTTTTCTTTTATGCCAAAAATCATTAGGATATTAAGTAAAGATCATGTTCCATGAAGATATTTTGTAAATTTCCTACTGTAAATATATCAAAACTTAATGTTTGATTAGTAATATGCATTGCTTCAGAACAGAACTTCATTTGGACAACTTTAAAGATGATTTTCTCAATATTTTGATGTTTTTGCATCCTAAGATTCCAGATTTTCAAATAGTTGTATCTCGGCCAAATATTGTCCTATCCTAACAAACCATACATCAATAGAAAGCTATTTATTCAGCTGTCAGATGTATAAATCAATAAATTTACTCTTATAACTGGTTTTGTGTTCCAGGGTCACAAATGCAAGACTGATGTTCCTCATGGTTGGCATCTGTAATAGTTTTGTAGCGAGTGCTCTGACTTTGAGATGTTCGGTTTTCCTTAAAGGGTTAGTTCACCCAAAAATGAAAATTACCAAAAATGAGTAAATTTTACTCACCCTCAAAGTAGGGCTGCCCGATTAATCGAATGCGATTGTCATGCGCATTTTGTTAGTAAAGCCGGTTCTGTAATCAGCAGTAAATCATCATCACGTGCTTTCAGATGGAGCA
>NW_015547666.1:47546-49239 GCF_001515605.1 Sinocyclocheilus anshuiensis | reverse complement strand
TTTTTTTTTTTTTTTTGAGTCTGTAATGACAGGAAAGGCTTGTTCACATTAATACACATTTTGTTTTGGATTTCTTCTTTTTCTTCTTGCCCTCCTTGCTCATCTTCTCCTTGTGCTTCCGGATTTCTCGGACTAAAGTATAAAACGCGTCATCCACGCCCTTCAAAATAAAGGGAAAACAGGAACTTCAGGTGATTATCTAAAGCATCAAACACTATAACAAAAAACAGGGATTTTTCAGAGATCTATGCCCAACTTTTGCTGCCATATTCCAAACATTAGCCATTTAACATTAAAACTGGCCTCAGATAAGTCTTAAAAAGGCCATGATCACCAAACCCAAACAGTGAAAATAAAAATAAATTGGGGGAAAAAGATAGATAAGAATGTCAATCTCACAAAGAAACGGTCATATTCAATCCCAAAATCAAACAAAAATGAGACGCTATATTTCGCAATTAAAAAAAAGTTTGTAGGATTTTTCACGGCAGTTTCATCTTTTCACGGCAGTAAAGCAGACTTTCCCTTTAAAAACTTTAAAAAAAAAAAAAAAAAAAAAAGAGCTGGTTGTTTTCAGCAGCAATTAACTTATAAAAAAACAGCCTTTGCAATGACAGCATTTGTCGTTTTATGAAGGAATGAAATCTGAATTTTCATGCATTGTCTTATTTTAACTATGCAGAAAACTGCACTGCTGAGGAAACATCACTAACCTTGTTAAAGGAAAAATCACTAACCTTGTTATGGGTTTCTCATTATTAGCCACTAACCTCACTATTGTCAGACAAACACACATGACTATCACATTTTATAATCTGATGAAACCTTTTTTAAGTGATTTAATCTTAGTAAAACTCTCAAAAAATTAAGTAGTAAGTAAGAAAGTAAGTAGTTTTTGCAGTAGATGTGAAAGTTTTTAGAAATTTTTAGTTTGGGTCTATGTGGTCTGTGAAGTTTAGTTTTCAAAATACATCTTTGCTGATGGACTAAGTTACTTTCTTATATGTGATCTCGGATGTGCATGAGATGTATTTGTTGACAGAGTTCTGGCTTGTTTCCTTTGTGTAATTTTGGACATCCTGTGGTCTTCTGGAGCTGTCCGTGGTGCTGCTGTTTAACTGATGGACTCAAGAGCCTGCTTCTGATAGATGATGATAACAAGACCCAAAGTAGTGCTGCATGTTAAAAATCATCAGTCTTAAGTCTTAAGTCGCTGGGGTATATTTGTAGCAATAGCCAACAATACATTATATGGGTCTAAATTATTCTTTTATGTTTTATGCCAAAAACCATTAGGATATTAAGTAAAGATCATGTTCCATCAAGATATTTTGTAAATTTCCTACCGTAAATATATCAAAACTTAATTTTTGATTAGTTTGTCCTATCCTAACAAACCATACATCAATGGAAAGCTATTTATTCAGCTGTCAGATGTATAAATCAATAAATTTACTCTTATAACTGGTTTTGTGTTCCAGGGTCACAAATGCAAGACTGATGTTCCTCATGGTTGGCATCTGTAATAGTTTTGTAGCGAGTGCTCTGACTTTGAGATGTTCGGTTTTCCTTAAAGGGTTAGTTCACCCAAAAATGAAAATTACCAAAAATGAGTAAATTTTACTCACCCTCAAAGTAGGGCTGCCCGATTAATCGAATGCGATTGTCATGCGCATTTTGTTAGTAAAGCCGG
>NW_015547666.1:15577-46611 GCF_001515605.1 Sinocyclocheilus anshuiensis | reverse complement strand
TGCCGTAGTCGTGTGTTTATTAGTCACGTTGAATCAATGAAAGCAGTTGAATCTTCTGTTTATTCAGCTGCAGCGAATAGCCTCTGGCTTTTGGATGGAGATTTACTGCTGATCACAGAACCGTGCTTCACTGAAAGATACGCATGACAATCGCAGCTTCTGTCGAATCGCGAACTCGATTCCATTTCAATTTATCGTGCAGCCCTACCCTCAAAGCATCCTAGGTGTATATGACTTCATCTGCATCATCCGCCGGAACGGCTTGCACGTGTGACAGTCAGCAGAAGTGAGAAAGTGTTTATAACGTTTTAAATATGGATATTTTTCTTACAAAAATGCATGGATTTGCTGCAGGAGGCCTTTATTCACCCCCCGGAGCCGTTTGAGGCACTTTTTATTACGGATGCGCGCACTTTATTTGACTACTTTTGTACTGTTGAACAAAAACACTCACCTACTCCCATTCTAAAGCTTGGAAGAGCATGGATAATTTTTAATATAACTCCGACTGGATTCGTCTGAAAGAAGAAAGTCATATACACCTAGGTTGCTTAAAACACAGGCTAATTTTCATTTTTGGGTGAACTAAACCTTTCAATCAAATCCAAACATTAAGTTCACTTCAAAAACACGTTATCCAAATATCAGTATCAGTTTAAGGTGAAACAGTGCCGAATGAAACAATATTCAGGTGTGATCTACTACACGTGGAGCACAGCAGCGAGTGAGAGCTCCTGAGCTGTCCGATGAACTTGAGCTAATGCGCTGGACCTGAGAAGAGGATTAGGGGTTATATTGAGGCCAGGTGATGTTGACGACTTAAAGCATCTCTCACTTCAAAATCAAGCTCTTTCTGTGACATGGACCTGTGAATATGTGATGCAAGTGGTCAATTAAACAGGTGATCATGTGATTTTAGTCCACCTGAATGCAGACACTTGAGTCATCAGCCCACGGGCCCAGACTAAGTTAATCGTTTTGTGTCCTTGTCCTCCGGTAGATGTGTTGATAGTTTACATGAAGATAAACATAAGTTTGGAGAAAAGTTTAATTTGTTTGTTTTCCAACCCCTCAAGTCCATTTGATCTCCCATATGTGCCTGCTTTACATTAACGGTGCACTTCGGGATTTTTATTTATTTTTTCATTAAAAATGAACAAAAATCAATAGTTGAACAAGAACAACAAAACTGTTTCCTTGCTGTACCCCAATTCACAATAGTAAGCTTATAATAATGATCTATAATTTAAGCTGTCAGGTCAGATTTCTTGGGAAATGTCAGTTTTACATCATTGAGGCGGTGAGTGACAGAAGTGCGTTCAATGGATTGACAACAACTTACCATTGTTCAGCTGACAAAACATCTTTCTGAAAAAAAAAACCCTTTCATTAGACCAAAACAGTTTTGAAAGTTGTGAAAATGACATGACACTCCCACACCATACATGCAGCACGAATGTGCAAATGACTTGTGCATGCAATTTCCTGCTAAATCTGAACTTCTGACAGCTCTACAGTATAAATCAGTATTCTAGCTTTATCAAAGTGAAAGTAAAGACGTTGTTGGAAGGTGGATTTTTTTTCTGCGCTCTCTCTTTAATGACATTTTTCATGTGTAAGGAGTAATCTGAAAGTAGTCAGAGATGGAATTGCTTAGAAAGTGAGGATAGCATTACGGCTATAGTTACACAAAGCAATGTTGAGGTTGGAAACATTTACCATTTCTGAACCCAAGTTTAATTATAGTTTTCAGCATGTGACTTTATCTGATCTGAGCAATCACAAAAAGGTCATTAATGTGATTTACTTTAAAAATGGAGGTCAGAACAAAAGTGGCAGTTATATTACTTGTTCAGATGTTTTTTCCAAAAATATTTCTATGTATAAAGTCATTTATGTCCAACACTTTATTTGAATGTGATATTTCTACTGAAATTGTTCAGCTGACAAAACATCTTTCTGAAAAAAAAAACCCTTTCATTAGACCAAAACAGTTTTGAAAGTTGTGAAAATGACATGATACTCCCATGGTTATCTTCCATTACTTCCATAATTTTTTTTATTAGTCTGGCGAGTAAACAAACAAATTTACTAGCCAATGGCGATTCAATTGCCAAGGTGTCCGTAGAGGGCTGAGACTTCAATTCTGCTCACACACTTAAAATAAATCCAGATTTGGTTTTAGATTTATTAAAAAGCATCTTAAACTTCTTATGAGGTTTCAGTTGTTTTAGCTATTTTTATATTTTATCCTGCATTTTAACCTTGCAATGAAAATAGCTTTAGAAGCTGGCATGCCTTTAACCCACAAACAAATTAGGCCACCTTTGTACTGAGCAGTGTCGTTTTACTAGAGTATGAAGAAGAACTTCTGTTGTAAAGATGTTATTAACATTAACATATTAATATTAGAATTGCCATTTTTTGGAATATTGTCTAATAGCTACAGGCATGTTGTTTCGGGGGAATTCTTTAAAATGATAAACCGATCATCCGTTCATTCATGTTCATTGTGTGCTGTGTTTGGTGACACATTAAAGGGTTAACATAGTAGTAATAGCATTGCTAGCGTGTAGTTAGCTATTAAAGCATTGGATAAACAGTTGATACTGAGCTCAACCCTCTTTACACAGTGAACTTTGCATTTTTAAAGTTTAACTTTAAAGCCAGCAGTGCATTCGGAGAGAATGTGTCCGATGGGAATTTCTGCTTTATAATTGCCAGTGAATGCATGAACTAATAAAATGGATAGCTTAAATGGGAATTAAGTTGCTTTGGATAAATGCATAAATGTAGCAATTTTGTTTGGTTAACAGTTCCATCGATGGTTCTTGTAGGGCTTTTGAGGAAGAATTTTTTTTTTTTTTTTTTTTAGAAAATTCCTATTGCTTCTGCTGCCCCACTGTTGTGTGTACTGTGATGTACTGTCTGTTTTCCACCTGTTTTAATGTCTGCTCAGACATCAGACTATCCTGCTCTCACTGTATGTTTGACACTGTGAATTCATTAATAGTTTTGTGGTGAACAATGGGAAACAGTATTTTAGTACAGTGTTCTGCTTGTATGATGGATATTTTTGTTGTGCAATGGATATTAAAGAAGATTTAACATCTTTAAAGACGTTGTTAAAGTCTTAAGACGCACTGTTAAATTTACAGAAGAGACAGTAGTCTCTTACTAGATACTAGTTGCAATTGTTGAATGTTTACATTTAATTGAAAATCATATTTTTGCAGGTTATATCGTGCATTAGCAATTAATCGCAACATGAAAATTTGATACCGGCATATCCCTAATCGTAATATACTGTGTAATATTAGAAAATAAAAGCTATTATTATCATTGTTATATAATATTAGCTTAAATTACTAATGTTATATTTTCTGCATAGCATACATTTTATGTAAATTTTATAGCCTTCTATTTGCACATTGCTCTGAGGAGAACACTGGTTAGGATATGAAAACAACTTTTGTCAATAAAATATGGAAAATAAAAATAATTTGAGAGTTGTACTGATTGCAACAATAAAAGTCTACTTTTTTTTTTTTCCCGAAAGATCTGCTTTTGAGAAAGCATAACAATATGAAGACAGAAAATGTGTGGTTGGAGTCAAAAGTCCTTTATCTTGATGTTCTAGATGTAATTTTGCACTTAATTGGACATTAATCTCAAGATTTTCACATTGCATGTTGCATTCACATTATCCAACAAGTTCAAGTTCCAGATCACATTTGTGACCCTGGACCGCAAAACCAGTCATAAGGGTTTTATACATTAAAACAAAAGATATTAAAACATATACTTTTAACACATAAAAGATTTATACATCATCTTAATTTAAATTCATTTAAAGTGTGATTTCTGTACAATTTTGTATATGAGACCATGGACCACAAAACCAGTCATAAGAGATTTATACATCAACTGAAAGCTGAATAAATAAGCTTTCCATTGATGTATGGTTTGTTAGGATCGGACAATATTTGGCTGAGATACAACTATTTGAAAATCTGGAATCTGAGGGTGTAAAAAAAATCTAAATACTGAGAAAATCGTCTTTAAAGTTGTTCAAATTAAGTTCTTAGCAATGCATATTACTAATCCAAAATTAAGTTTTGATATATTTACGGTAGGAAATTTACAAAATATCTTCATGGAACATGATCTTTACTTAATATCCTAATGATTTTGGGCATAAAAGAAAAATCAATAATTTTGACCCATACAATTGCTACAATTGGCTATTGCTACAAATATGCCCCAGCGACTTAAGACTGGTTTTGTGCTCCAGGGTCACATTTGTCCTCCATGGCATGGTGTGCATTGACTGATTCTCCTGTGATGGCAGGCCGAGGCTGAGGTGGCGTCCCTGAACAGACGTATCCAGCTGGTAGAGGAGGAGCTGGATCGTGCCCAGGAGAGACTCGCCACCGCGCTACAGAAGCTGGAGGAGGCCGAGAAAGCCGCAGATGAGAGCGAGAGGTGTGACCGCAGCTTCTTTAACACTTACACTACACACCTGGGCTTTGTTCACGGGGCAGTTTTTTATGCATTTGACACACATCCCTTTAGTTTTCTGTAATCAGAAAAAAAGCATGAAATGTATTTTTTCATACCTGTTCAAAGCCAGAGTTTTAGGTAGTTTCAAATAGTTTTTTGTCATTCGAAAGACAAACTTTCCACACTGTAAAGGATCAGCCGTCCGTCCAGAGTTTCATGAGTATATCCCTTAAACCTGTTTAGACTTGAGTTTGTCTGTTCATGGCATTTCTGAATGTAATACTGACCGTGTGGTCTCTCCATACAGAGGAATGAAGGTGATAGAGAACAGAGCAACAAAAGATGAGGAGAAGATGGAGATCCAGGAGATGCAGCTGAAGGAGGCCAAACACATCGCTGAGGAGGCTGACCGCAAATATGAGGAGGTGTGCATGTCAGCCAGCCTCACATTATTAAACGACTGGAGGCTTCTTATAAGTAGATGCTTTTCACAGAATATTGAATTATGGCCATGCATAAAAGTTCCAAAAAAGTTCACAATGATTGAATGGAAAACATGGAAAACATTATTATTTCTAGATTCAGAAACACTCAGGATTCAGACAAAAGAAAAAGCCAAGTAAGCCCGTAAACTTGCTGAAAATAAAGAAGAAATCATTTATTCATGTTTTCTTATGTTTCATGTTTATTCATTTATATTTATACATAGCATTTATACACAGCATTGGCTTGTGGCCATTTCTTGCAAGTTTGATAGATCGTATCATAGACACCCTGCATGTATATTCCAAGTTTTATATCCAGCTGCAATTTCTGTCAATGTAAGCACTTCTACTGAAGAACAAACATGCTGCTTCCTTGATCAAATGGTCACTAAATATATTTTTTAGTTTTTTTTAGTGTGGAAGATGTGTCACTATACCTAAACCTGAATTTTCCTGCATTATTGTTTATTGGGGATTAACTTCCTCCTTCGTAACTTGGCTTTACAGATCTGTGATATTTGTTATTTGACTGTAATTGTAAAATTGGGTCTATTTGTGTGTGTGTGTGTTTGACTGACTGCAGGTGGCGCGTAAACTAGTGATTCTTGAGGGTGAGCTTGAGCGCTCTGAGGAGCGAGCTGAAGTGGCTGAGGCGTAAGTACATATAATGCATATTAAAAACAGTTTAGTTGAGACTGAACTTTATTGCTTTATTCATAAATAAATAATAATATCAGTAACCTTGTGTGTTAACAGGGGATTCTGTAGTCATTGATATTTGATACTGATACTTTAATTTCAGTAATAAGGGAGCATATTCCTGGATGTTAAAAGTGAAGGCTAGCACTGACATCATGAAAACATGAACGAGCTTAATCAAACTCCTTGCCAAAAATGTGTTAATTGTATTAATTTACTCAGAAACAATGTGTGGAATATGTATACACGATGGTAACAAAAGTGCATTACGTTTGCATGAATAACATGAGTTTAATATGCATGTCTGTGTTACCTAAAACAAATTGCAAAGCTACGTTCAGAAAACTTGTTATTTCCAGGATTCTGTCTGCTGCAAATGCTTTTTATTTTAAAGCTGCAGTCCGTAACTTTTTTTGGTTAAAAATGATCCGAAATCAATATTTGAGCAAGTACATAACCAGCCAGTGTTCAAAACTATCGCCTTACTTTAGCCCGATTCACAACGGTTAGCTTATAATAATGTTTTCTAATTTGAGTGGTACGGGTAGGTTTTCGTGGGAAATTCGAGCATGCTGCTGCATCATTACGTCACGTCTGTAAACATAAAGAAGTTGTCCCGGCTACTAGACTATCGCATGTGAGGATCTTGCAGGTGGCCGATCGTTTGTAGCCTTTTCTCACAGCAGCTGGAATAATTAAATGTATCATTTTGATGGCGGATTGTAATCCAGAAAGGATTGTGTTTATGAAACACATGTGAATGAAATTAAATTATATTCCAATTTTAAATGTGCTTCTGATTACAGATATCTTATGTGGGATTACACAAGATTTGTATTTTAAAGACAACCAGTTTGAAGGAAGCATAATTTGCTTTTTGGGTTAAAAGAATTTCTTAATATGAAATTCGAATGGTATGACAATTAGAGATTAGACTGTACAGAAATTGAAATCTACTCGCTTATACACACTATACTCATAGTCACGCAGTGCTGATGTTGTTAACATTATTAATTTGAAAACAAAGTATAACAATAATAATAATTTGAATGGTTTTATGTGATATGAGCTAACCGATCTTTAGATTAAATCGCCATTGGTAGCGTGATTTATTGTAATGCTTTTTCCCTCAGTTGGTCAGAACAAACGTGGAAGACTTGTTACTTACTTTTTCAGATGACAATATCCGGTGAAAATTCTTATTTGGGTTGCAGTTGCCGTACTGTATTAAAGCTTTAATCAGGATAAAACCGTATATTAAAAGCTAACATAAGCAGTAGCATTTACAAATAACAGCGTATCTAAAAGTATGAGACAACAACAAACAAAAAACATAGGCCTACCATTAAAAGCCGTGCTTGCACAGGTTCTGCACGATCCTCTTCAATAATATCCTCTGCTTCTCAATCGAGCTCAAACTGATAAGCGATATTAACGACATCATTGTTTACAATACAACCGCAGCACATGCCGCTGAGGTGAGGGGCGGGACGTTTAGACGCGCACTAGAGGCGGTTTAGCCAATCACAACACACAGGGCTAGCTAACCAATCAAAGCCCATCGCTTGTATCTGAGGGCGGGGCTTCATAAAAGCAGGAAATGATCAGTGTGTTTCTCAGAGAAGGGACAGAGCGGTGTGGAATAAAGGTAAATTATGTGAAAAATAATGCGTTTTTTTTTTTTAAACGAAGCATTAACACCTGTTAGACTGCACCCCATAAACACAATCAAGCCTAGAAAAAAAACAGTGAACCACCCCTTTAATAAAATAACAGAAGAGTTTTCCGGATTATTTAACAACAGCAAGGTTTCTGATTGTCCATTCTCCTTGTGTTCAAAATGCATGATCCCCCTTATCCTGTGACTCCCCATTACCTCCCCCTTCCCCCACTGGCCCATTTTGGATTAACCCAGTCGAGTCAGGCAGCTGGAGGAGGAACTTAAACTCATGGACCAGAATATGAAATCCATGATGGCCGGAGAGGAAGAGGTACTGCCGAGAGACTGATATAGCTCGTTAACTCCGGCTTCTCTTGACCTGTCCTCACTTTCGGAGATCTGTGTCCTCCTGTGCTGCTCTTCTCAGCTCTCTCCCTGTGCAGATAAATGCATCTTTTGCAAAAGAAAAAGGGACCTCAAGTAGAACCTTGGGGAATACCACACTTTAATTACTGCTGTAATGTAACAAGCACCTAGGAAACTATTTTGTTTTATTTATTTTATTTATCATTATTTTTAATTCTATTATTGTTGTTTAGTTTATTTGTATTATTTTTTATTAATTTTTTTTTATTAATTATTAGTTTATTATTAAAGCAGCCAGTCCTCAGGTGCCGTTATATTCTGCATTGCTTTTCTTAAGAAACTGTTTCGTGAATAACATGTAAAGGCATTTAAAGTGCCTGATGTGCTTGGAACTTTGAATGGCTCATATATTCAGTCAAAATGAAGGGGAATGACCTCATTGTTCCATTCAGGTTGGGGTCTCTTTAGCTTAAAACGTTGCCTTTCCTGTCTTCTCAAAGTGCTGTCTCTCTCCTTTCCTTTGCCCTTTCTTTTCCCGCATCTCTTGCTGTGGTACAGCAAATCTGGTGACCTAGAGGAAGAATTGAAAAATGTCACCAACAATTTGAAGTCCCTGGAGGCACAGGCTGAGAAGGTAGGCAGAGCCCTAGTGTTTGTTTGCAGTGAAAAGTCCAAATGCCCTGCTATTCATTTTCAAGTCAGACTGCCCATGTTCACTCTCACATGGGCTTATCTGTATTTGTGGTTGTAATTTGGTCTTTGTACAACAAATGATTGTATCTCACATGTCATTTATCCAAATTTTAAGCCAAAGTTAAAAATGAGATTCCCCTTAAAGCAGCGTTGTATACAGGGTGCGATTAGCCAATAAAGTGAATTGTTCCCTTGGTTGAGTAAAATAGCTTTCTCATATACTCCCAGTCTCCATAGACTTCACTGCCATCTCTCTTTTGCCAATGCTATGCAATGTTCTTCTTCATATTTTTTAAAATACATTTACATATGTATTTTAGTATTCTGCAGTGAGTATTTAGCCTGTAAAGAGTTTTTAAATATTGAGTGGTATGTAAATAAATCCTTTGTTTTATCTTCAAAGGCATAATTATTGCACAGATTGCAAAAAATGCTCTTGCTTTTCAGTTTATCTTCACACAATGATAGCTGCAGCATCAATGATTCATTTTTTTATTTATTCCCCAGTACTCCACAAAGGAAGACAAATATGAAGATGAAATCAGGGTACTCACTGACAAACTCAAAGAGGTGAGTTTATGAAAATTCAGCACAACTACTCCTCTCTATCAGCTATAAACTCAAGCCATTTGGCTCATTTAAATTTGACACCGTATTATTATACACTATGTTATGGGAGCCTTAATAGCTCCATGTTAAAGCTATCTGAAACCAGACTTAACAACCTTGACCATAGAAACTGCAGTAAACTGTGGTAAATAAAATGTGGTAAACTGTAAAACATGACTGTGCAGAAATACAAGCTTTTCAGTCCACACAGCACTAATCCTTACAGAAATAAACAATGCAGTTACTAACACTTTTTTTTGTTTTGTTAGCGAACATGGACAAACACGGTTTTCTTATCATGGGTTTAAGTGGCACATGTTCAGTTACAGACTGAAGTCTTATCATTTGTGTAACCAGAACTGATTTGGTAGGTTATTGATTGCTAGAGATTTTATTTATGGATACAGTTTTATGACTGGGGTTGTTAGCCTGGTTGTTGAGTGAACACGACAGTTCAGTTTTGAGAGTAGTGTCACTGATTATGTTTAATTAAATACTAAAAAAGACCATATATTTATGTATATATGTGTGTGTATGTATATGTATGTATGTGTGTATGTATATATATACACATATAACATATAACATATATATATATATATATATATATATATATATATACAGTTTATGAACTAAAAGCCGACACTGGTTCACTAATATGGTTAGTCCATCCGTGCAATGTTGAACTTCTTTATCTCGGAGATAAAAAAAAAAAAAGATAGGATGCATTTGCAGGTTTAGTTTCACTTGATTGTAGGTTCACAGTCACTTCATCCAGCGCTCTTTATGTTCCCTGTGTTCTAAAGAGTCACTTTGTTTCATTGAGTGAGAAACCCCTTCAAACAGTTCAGTGTGTAAAAATAAATAATTCAGATAACAAAACAATTCAGGCCATTTTGCCAACCATTTGATCAGCTCATTGATCGTCGTTACGCATGTGACTAGGTACAATAGCGCTGTTGTTCATGTAATATTTCTGAAGTATTCATTTTGAGAAAATGAATGAAAATATGTTGTGAAATCGCATCATATGAACCCTTTAAATGTTTTTAAATTGTTACATTTCAAGGGTTGTTTGTAATTAGGAAAATTTATCTTTCACAATATTTTTTAACTTTTTTTCACGAGAACCACGGACTATGAACAAGTGTTTCTGAATTCTTCACTGTGTTGTGTGCGCTCTTATCCACCTTATTCTTCAATGCGGAAGTAAGCCGGTTTCTGTGAATGTGCGTTCGTTAGATGCTGTAGGGAAATACCGAGAAGAATAACAAAGTGCAGTAAATGGTAAAACTGTTTGCACTGCAAACCAGTGTGTTCCTAATTAAGATAATACATTAAATTAATCTGGTAAGACACACCAATTTGCAATATCAAGCAGCAAAAAGAGCTGTTTTGCACAGCTAAAAATAGCTGGACGTAGAAGAGACCATAAGCCAGAGACATTAAATTTACAAATGGCTGCGACCGCTCTTACGGGGAAAATAAGATGGATATGAGGCAGTGCAGCGATTGATCAAAGCCTAAAGAGATACACATTAGTCTCTGCAGTTTTTCATATTAATTACAATGAATTCTAAAGTCAGAAAATACTTTGTCAATTTCCGGTGAAAGCTTGATCAACGGATCTCCTTCAACATACTTGACGTTCGTTCTCTAGCATTGCTCTCATGGTGACAAACCTCAATACTTAAAGGCCACAATAGAGTTACTGTCCAATTTTGGTGCCATTAAACTTAAACTGACTTGCTCAGCGAGATGTTCTGGTCCAAATTGGCTTTCTGTGATTTCAACTTCAGTTTCAAACCTAGAAAATTGAAATGATAAACTAAAATCATAAAGTAATGCAAGATGTCACTGTTTTCTTAAAAATATATAACTGCCTGTTGTGTATATTTTTAAGTTATGTATATTCCAGAAAGCAGGTTAAACTAACCCAAGTAAGTTAACTCTGAGTAAGCTGTTAACTTTCAAAAACCAAGGTAACTTTGTAGATTTTTAACTGGTTTCAACTTCTGTATTTTTATCCAAATGTTGGTATATTGCATAAAAATTCTGGATGAAAGCATCAAGATATGTGAACAACATTATCGAAATGCATTTAAAAAAACTTGCTTGAGGTTTTTATTTAGTTGTTGTTGAATGTTCATACATTCTAAATATATATACATTTACAGAATAAATCCCTAGATGAGCTCAAAGTCATGTAATAACTGCTGTTTATATTTTGCATTATTGCCCCAGCAGAAACAATTTTGTTGTGCTTTTTTAACATTCCTGTTTTTTGTCACACAAACGTGTAACTTTGTTTAACACAGCCTGGTCAGAGTTGCTTGTGCTATTGACAGCTCCTTTAAAATGCTCTGGGTTTTATTAAATATTGAATGCTTCCATATTACACAAACTGCAGATGGTTCAAAAACATGGCTTCTTGTTGATAGCTGGTTTGACAGAAGAACAAAAACTTGACAAACTCATATAAAAGGTGCTGATGAATATGGAAACATTGAGCTGCAAAGATACTGTTATCCAAGCTTTTTTAGCTTTCCAATTCATTCACTGAGAGCTCTCATGTCTCCATGTTGAGAGAAATCAGGAGTTACAAGAGACCGAGACGGAAGACATCCTTCAGCCTGAGGCTTATTCATTTCACTAGTGAAAAGGGTCTTTACAGATGACAAAAATATAACTTTTGGGTTTTTTGTTATTTAAAAAAAATAAATAAATAAGCAAGCCCGGTCCAGGTGACAAAAAGTCATGCAAAAGTAATGTAATTCATTACTTTCCATTCAAAGTAACTAAGTAATGCAATTAGTTACCATTTCATGGAGTAATGCAATGTTGATTTTCAAATAGTCGTATCTCGGCCAAATATTGTCCGATCCTAACAAACCATACATCAATGGAAAGCTTATTTATTCAACTTTCAGATGATGTATAAATCTCAATTTAAAAAAAAGGACCCTTATGACTGGTTTTGTGGTCCAGGGTCACATATACTCTATTTGAAAGAATCTGGATTCTTAGAGAAAGATAACAGTCATTCCCATCATTTTTATCGTTTTTTTATATTATGATTGCCTGCTCGTTTTATGTGTTTCTGAGGTTGTAAATGAAGGCTGTCTCACCGAATCTCTTCTTGTTCTTGCGTCACCAGAGAAAGTGGCCCAGGCCAAAGAGGAGAATCTGAACATGCACCAAGTGCTTGACCAGACCCTTCTGGAGCTCAACAATTTATAAAGACGGAGTCTCGCAGCACATAAGCTCTCCAGCGGGGCCTGACGCAGCTCTTTGCTTTGATAAGTCAATGTCTTAGAGTCACACACTTGCCGTTTTCTTTCCAAACAAAACAGCCCGATGCAAACAATGTCTTGCAATAGCAGCGAAGCCAGCAGTACGTTAAACAAATGATCAACCTGGATTTGTAGTATTTGTAAGAAATCCATTGTGACCTAATTTGATTTATTCTAAACATTGTTTACTACAAATATAGCTTTTTGACCTCGACTGAAAAAAATCCTGTAATTCTCAACTTTGGATTTAAACCATATACTAACAATTTAAAAGCAAGATTTTGTACAATGAAATCACTTTTGAGGTTACTATTTTTTTTTTTAAGCATTTTCATTGATTTGTACCAAAATGCACAGCTGTGATTGTAACTAATGTGTCTCATATCACCTGCAGAATTGTAATATGAATGTTTCCGTATGCAGTGCTGCAAACTTGTGGCCTTTCAATGAAATTCGTGGCTCCAAATGCGACATGCGGATCTCACGTCCTGCTCCCAAGGAAGAGGGTCCAAAATGAATTTGTGCTGATAAACCCTTGCTTTAAAAGGTTGTGAAATGGCTCCAGTAGACAACACTAAAGCATCTGTGATAATTATATCAAATTGGGCCTGTAAGACATGGCTTATGTTTTTGACTATAATAACTACTGCAAACGTTTGCAAACATTTCTTCTGTCTGTTTGACAGATCTGACCAAATCTGTGAAGAATAACAGTCACGTACTCCAGGTGATGATAATAGTAATAATGATAGTAATTATGGGGTTGGATGAGATATGTTATTATTTCTGTGTTATATATGTGAAAGAATGCAATGGATTCCATTAATTGGGGAAGATATTTTTTACATCGTTTAAAACTTTGTCTAACTCCCTCTAATGCAAATCACTATGTAGTAAATCCTAGAAATAACACTGCATTTATTTGGTATATAAAAGGGATAACATTTGGATCATCCTCGCACACATTTTTAAATAATTCCTGCGATTTTTATGCATCACCCATTTATGTATCCTATGCAATTGTTTGAGCTATTTGATTAAAATTATTAAAATATTGAAAACAGAATTTTGCCTTTTGAATTTTTATTGGAAAATCATCTTCTGAATAAGTCTGACAATAACAAACGAGTGGTGACAGGTTAAAAGACAGTTTGGTCATAAACCAAATGTTTATGCTTTAGTGAGGAGAAATAAGCAGACTGTTGTGCTTCTGCTGTTTTATTCGTTATTTTGGTGTAAGAAAACCCCTTAAAATGCCATTCATTTGTTTTTCTTTTCTAATAAATTACATTTTTTGTGTGTTTGTGCAATAATGGGGTATTAGCAAACAGGCTGCGACATAAAATACATGAAACAACATAATAATTTGGTCTCAATACTTCCTGAATGCACTTTCTAATTATCCAAGGTGACTTGTATTGCATGCAGCGTCTAGATCTGATCAGTCAAAGCCTTGTTAGCGCCATGCTCTGCTGTTGCATTATTAATAACAGACTCCAGAGAATCTTTCTGAACTATTTTGTTCTGACCAGCAGAGCGGCTTTGGACTAGTTCGCCATCAAGTAGGTTTCACCACATGATGTATGGTTGAGGTTTTGTGACCCAAAATGTGCTTACCTTTATTGTAGCACCTCCTATCGGCCATTTAAGGTGAGTCTTTGTGCCTCATTAGCAAGCAATGGCACCAACATCCCACCAAGGTTAAGTTCTGTAGGCCTTGTTTTTTGGCCTGCACTGCCTGTGACAACTATCGGGACCAAGACACGGAAAGAACATGACCTAAACAGATTTTCTATGTGTTGTTTCCAACCCAGTCTCGTAGAAAAACATTTTACGTTCAGATTATATTTGTAGAAAATACCAACACAGTGCACAAAGCCCATACTAAATATAAAACCTCTTCATGTAGTGTATCCCACAGTCATGTCAGAAAATTCAAGACATGCATAAGAAAGAGTGGAAGTGCAGTGTTATTAAAAGCCAATTAACTGCATCAATGTACAGTATGCACAGTAAATGAACACTATGTCTAATCTCTGTGAAACAGTCCACGAGTTTTGGATGTAGTCCAATTAAATGCATTTGACACCATTCATGGGGCCTTCACACTCTTTATTTAAAATAAATAAATATATAAAGTACACCAGTAATCTGTTTTCCTGGCTCACTTATTTCAGTCTGAATCCTCCCTGTACCAGACATTTCTGTTTGTTACATTAAATTATCATTTACATTTTATATTTACATGTCTTTTACTACATTATTGTGGTTATTGTTTTAATCAACAAGCAAAAAAGAAATAAAAATGAACTGAATTTTATGACACATAATGTGCCTTGGTGTTATAAATAGTATTGTCAATATAAGCATACTGAAACACTATTGTGTTGGTGGCTTGATAGTGGTAGAAATAAACCATACACTAGAGTCGTGGTTGACTCATTCATTTTTATTATAGCCTTCTAAACAAGATATTAGGTCTACATTTACATTTATTTTCTCATATTTTTATGTTTGCATATGTAACAGTTTAGAAGTTTTGACCACTCTAATCAGTGTTGGCAGACTGCCCCATCATCAGTGCATCAATCTGGGACCGCATTATAGCAGTGTTGTTACTAACTAAACACAATAATGATCAGCCAGGAGTAACAGCACTAAAACATGCTGCATTATGTACAGTTGCTTCCTGTTCAGTAGCGACAGTCCGCTGTCACAGCGCCACGCAGCGGCGGAAGTGCGTAAACCCGGAAGCGCAAGCCGATCTTTCTTGACACCAAACAAAAGCCCTCGGAAGTGTCGCGTCTGCTTTTTATTCGGGACAGAGAAACTGAAGATTAAGTTTGAAAATGTTACCGAACAAAGCGCTCACTGAAGAACGATATAAACCGCGCGAATATAGTCGGATTTATTAGCTTAGATGGATCGATTCTTTATTTACATTTAGTAGATTTATTTGTCTGTGTAAGAAGAATATTGTGATTTCTGTGTATTGTACGGCTGCAAATGGTTTAAATATCAGGTTTAAACTCTCTGTTTTATGGAGAATTAAGTAAATCTGCGTCTGTTTCCTACCAAGTTAACGTTAGCATTGTTCGCGTTTACTTTTCACGTTTCGACTGTTTCTGTTAGAGCCCTATTGTTGCTCATTATCTGCTCGGACAGTCACAGAGAAAGCCGTTCATCCAGGATGACTCTGGCAGTGTTTTTTGGCTGTGCTTTCATAGCGTTTGGTCCGTCTTTCTCCTTGTTTGTCTTCACCGTCGCCAAAGACCCGTTACGAGTCATCATTCTGATCGCAGGGTGAGTCACGTGATCGAAGCTCGCCGTCAGCCTCATAATGCTAGTGACGAGCTTGTTTGATTTACACATGAATTACTCAGTGGAACATCCCAAAGTACTGTAGTATTACCCTGGTGGCTCCACTATACTGTACTTTTTTGTTAGAGACAGTCAGATACTGGACACGTTATCCTTCAAGGAGATATCTTTCTCTATATAATGTTTAACAGAACATTCAAATATTTTAAGATAAGCCTAATTTCCATGACATTTCTGTTTTGAGTGTTCATTAATGTAGTTGTAAAGTGTCTCTGCCTTTTAAAGTTGTTGCTCATGGCATTTAGCAGGCCCTTTAGAAGCGCTGTTAGTGGAGAATGTGAGTGCATGTGTTTGTTTCAGGGCGTTTTTCTGGCTGCTGTCTCTGCTCCTGTCCTCTCTGGTGTGGTTCATCGCTGTAAAGGCCAGTAACTCGCAGGATCTCGGGCTTCAGAGGGGCCTGCTGATGTTCGGGGTCTTCTTCTCGGTCCTGCTCCAGGAAGTCTTTCGCTTTGTCTACTACAGACTGCTCAGGTGAGACTCTTTATGGTGCGCCATACACGATAAGAAATCCAGCACCACAAATCTTCAGTCTAGTTTCCATTAGAACGTTTCCTGAACTCTTTATATATGCAAATGAGGCAGTATCTCATGAAATGGGCACTTATTTGCATACTTTTCCAGAACAGAAATCTGAAGGTTGGATGCAATCAAGTTGAAAATTCTTTTTTTTTTTTATTTAATTTAATTTTTTCAGAATACAGAGAAACAGTCAGAAAATACTGTCAACAGTTTAAAAAAAAACACAATACATTTTCACCATGTTTTTAGGAATGAAATGTTATATGTAACACATGAATGATGTTAACAAATCCCTCTGTAAAAACCTGCAGAATATCAATAGGAATAAAACTAAGGTTTGGAGTATGTAAGATCTGTGAAAATGTAGATTTCTGCCTCTGTGTAAGGAAAAAAACTAGTTTTGAGAAAACAGGCTTTAAAAACATGAATTGTAATTGAAATCTACAGATGCAAATTACTTAAATAAATACTTAAATGTGTATTTTGTATGTTTTCGTTTCACTAGTCATGTTATGGAAGCAAAGTAGACAAAAAAATCTCAAAATTGACCATTGCATTAAAAAATAATATTTCCTGGACTCTCTTACCTTAAAATATGAAAGTGGCAGATAGATGCCATGATTTTGGAATTAATTCTGTTATGATGAATAATTATTGCTTCTTCCAGTTTCTGCTGTTAAAGTCTCCCATGTCTTTTGTCCAAGGTTTTTAGTTGTGAAATGCAAACTCGAGCAGTTTCCCTGCTCTCAGTTGATTCTGAGGAAGCTTGGGTTTTTTGAAACGCTGATTCATTTTGAACTCTTGTGTTGATTCATCAGGAAGGCCAACGAGGGTCTGGCAGCCATTAGTGATGATGACGGCTCAGCTATTTCGGTGCGACAGATGGCTTACGGTAATCTGTGCTCAGCTGTTGTTGTGTTTCATGTTGCACTCAGGATCACTGGATGGCAGGTTTGATCAGATGTCTGTGTGTTTCGTGTGCAGTGGCTGGGCTGGGCTTTGGGATCATGAGTGGTGCGTTCTCAATGATCAACGTCCTGTCTGACTCTCTGGGTCCCGGGACGGTCGGCATCTTTGGAGACTCACAGTATTACTTCATTACAGCAGGTGAGCTCCTGCAAAGCCTCATGGGCCATGAGTAATCAACTGATCCAACAGCTTTCACATGTGCTGTTTGTATGTCAACATATGACAAAGCACTTGGCAAATGACACAAACCAGTCCTGCTGTTGGGGAAAGATGTATGTTTTATTTAATAATCACTAGGGTTGCAAAGGGGTGGAAAATTTCCGGTACATTTCCGGAAACTTTCCAAAAATCCCTGGAATATTCCTAAAAATCCTGGAATGTTTCCGAAATTTACTGGAAATTTTCCACCTTTTTGCAACCCTAATAATCACGTAGGTCACCGACATAGGTCAGTCACAAAAAAGTATTTGTGTGAAAAACACAGCACTACTTTCATATTTTATTCTGGATTTGGCCATGAAATCTGGAAGCTAGCATTGAAAAACAAACATATGACAGCTGTTTTTTTTTTTTTTTCATGACAACAAAGGTCATGTTGTTAGGTTCTACTTTTACAGGAAACACCTGTATATTACATTATTAAGAGGACATCTCTTATTATGCTTTGTTCTTGATTGGTTCAGTTTTTAAATATTATCTTTTAAATGTTATGTTTATAATTATAATGCTCGTGTAAGAACCTGATTTAAAATTTCTCAATGATACTAAAGAGCATAATTTTTGGCAGACATCCCTAACTCTGATTGTTTTTGTTCACTTACTTTTGGTCTGTTTTATCCTTTAATTGTTTTTCTTCAATTTTAATATTCTTATATATTACTACTAGGGCTGCACGATAAATCGCATGCGATATTTAATGTCTTAAAAAGGTTTTTTTTTTATTTGTTTTCCAAGAGCTGTACATAGGAACATTCTTACAAACTTCTGAAATGTTTTTTTTTGAGAACTTAAGATTCAATTCTAAGAACATTATTTTTTGTCTTGGAAATAAATTGACAGGTTATGGTGTTATCTATTAAACCATTAACTATTTGTTTCAATAACTCTTAATTAGCTGCTTATTAATAGTTAGTAAGGTAGAATATGCTCATACAGAATATGTGCTTTATAAGTACTAATAAACGGCCAGTATGGTTATAATAGGCATGCTAACGAGCAACTAGTAAACAGTGAGAATTGTTCCCTATACTAAAGTGTTGCCTAAATGTCAGATGTATTGTATATTGAATGTATGTCATATATATATATATATTATGCAATATATAACAAATAAAATTCATAGCAGTAAATTCCCATATATTAAATTCACATGATTTTTGGGAATACAATTATATTTACAAACCATACATCAATGGAAAGCTTATTTATTCAGCTTTCAGATGATGTATACATCTCAATTTCAAAAAAATGGCTGGTTCTGTGGTCCAGGGTCACATATGTGCTTCAGAGCTGGTGCTGGGCCTGTCGGCCGAGTGGTCATCACAGTTGTAGTTATCTGACACTTACTCTATGCTGCTGTATGTAGATCCACACTTGTCTTCTCAGTGAGTTACACTAACATAGCTTTAATTCCTAACCCAGCACACTAACATCACTGCGTTTACTTACACATGACCTGTTTTCCAGTCTGTTAGCCTTAAAACGCATCCAGCACACCCTCATTACGGTACATGACAGACCACAGTGAAGTTCATCGTGAAGCACCTTTATTTTTAAGAGTGTTGCAGCGGTTCTGTGTTGATGCAGCGTTCAGGTTTGTTTCTCTGGATGTTGTTGGCAGCTCCTCAGTAACCACTAGCGTTCGGTGTGCTTCTGTGTTAATGTATTGCGTTCTGTACTCCTCTGTGTCTGTATGCGAGTTGTTTCTGGTCTACATTTGTCATGCAGTGTTAAAGCTGTGCAGATGGAGCTCTCGTCATGTTCTGTATATTGGACACAATAACTCGGTGCTTTCCTGAATTTCAATTACAAAAGGACTTCTTGTAATTATGTAACATTTTAATGCTGCTTTATAAAGTTTCTAAGAATATGATGTGCCAAACAGGGAATCAGATTACTGTTCATATGCAAAATTGATTTGACAAAAAGATTAAAAACACCCTGTTAATGATTTCATGGACTTTTCGTGGAGTTATTTGGGGGAAGCAAAATATTTAGAAGATACGGTACACATTTATGTGGATCATAAATCTAGATTTGAATCCATAAGTTAATGTTTTCATATGGTTAGGAGGATATTTGTGGTGCATTGCACAATAAAGTCCAATTTATTAACATTAGTAAATGACTTGGGTATCATCATGTGCACAGCAGATTAAAGGGATAGTTCGCCCAAAAATGGCAATTCTGTTATCATTTACTCAACATCAAGTTGTTCCAAACCTGTTTGAGTTTATGTTGAATGTAAAAAACAATAGTTTGAAGAATGTGGGTAAGTTGCTGGTTCCCATTGACTTTCATAGTATGGAAAAAAACTCTGGTTACCAACATTCTCCAAAATATCTACTATCCAAAATAGAAAGAAACTCCGTCACACTTTAAGGTTCAATTCTCACCATTAACTATGGCTTTTACCTTAATTAACTGCTGCTTATTAATAGTTAGTAAGGTAGTTGTTAAGTCTAGGTATTGTGTAGGATTAGAGATGCAGAATATGGTCATGAAGAATATGTGCTTTATAAGCACTAATAAACAGCCAATATGTTAATAACAGGCATGCTAATAAGCAACTCATTAATAGTGAGAATCGGTCCCTATTCTAAAGTGTTTACAGAAACTCATACAGGTTTAGAACAATATGAGGATGAGTAAATGATGACAGAATTATCATTTGTAGGAGAACTATCCCTTTAATGTTACTTTTTAAACATTTTTTGGTAATTGACATTAACCAAATAAATGCTGTAAAATCACTGTTTCAGCCGTTAGCTATTGCATTAACTCGCGTTAATGTACAAAGTGTTACCGGTATTTGTGGCTTTTAGGCTCTCAGTCATGTGACCTCTGCCCTTTAGTAAATATCTTACTGAAATGTGAGAACTGACCCCCTGACCTGCCAAATGCATTGGATTGCATGCTTCACAGTCAGTCTTCAACAGAACTGTGTTGAAATACACACCTCTTACATGACCTGTCATGACTTATATATAACACAAGTTAACTCATGGATTTTCCAGATTCAAAGTTTAATGGTCTTAAACATTGCGGGTGCTGACAGGAATCCTCGTGTGAATGTTTAGTGTTCTGGACCGTGTTTGATACATACATGCAGTAAAGAACAGTCTGTTCTGAGAGACACGGACTGAAAACAACACGGCTTCACAAACTCATTATACGCTTACAATTTTGAAATTGTATGTCAAGACTAAAATATAGTTTCTGAAGTCTAGTGTCAGATGACTGGAGAGAGAGAGGCAGTGGTCACTATCTGGGTAATATATAAATGAATGGCTGTGGTTTGACAGTCTATATGTAAACTAGGTTCTGCTCAGATACTGTTAGAGAACCATTATACATCTTGTAGGTGGATGAATAATATGTTATGATTAATTTCCTCAATACAATGGAAAAAAACAGCAAAATGAAAAAAAAAAAAAAGTATGTACTTAAAATTCAGACACATACACACAAGGGCAAACAAAAAGTGGACCAAAAGTGTATGCAGCAATTTCTACTAATTTGCAAACAATTTATTCCAAAGTCTCACTCTGAAGACAAACAAGACAAAACAAGTTTCTGAATAAATATGTGGTTTATGATACAGTAACAGAGGTTTGATCTATGTCTTTTTCAACGGCAGCTGGTTTATAAATAACATTTTGCTTGGAGTCTTTTTTAAACCTGTAGAGAAAAAGAGGCAGAAGTGAAACATGTTTAGCCTTTTGTGCTGTGTGTCTGCTTTCTGAAAGCAGAGAGAATTAAAAGTGTACAAACTTAAGTCAAATTAAGTGGTGATGAATCAGAGATGGATATGAACGTACTTTGAGTACTTTTTCCTCTGTCCATATGTGTAGACGGAGAAGATCAGCAACGTGACGGCAAACAGAACCCCAAAGATAATCGCCAGAATGTGTCCTGTGGGGAAACAACAACCTTTAAACGCGTTTATATTGTGTTCATATTACTGTCACACACAGAGAGCTTCAGTAAGGAAGGAAAATGGAAAATAAAACCATGTTAGCACTTTTGGCGCTCTAGCGGTTAATAAACAGAACTGCGTGCATCTTGCGGAAGAACATTGTAGCCGGAACTACTTCTCTCTGTTTATGTCTATGGCAAATCACGCAGGTACTGGGCTCCTCCGCAGCGGTACCTACCCGAACCAGTATAAAATAGTCCGAATATAAACATTATTATAGGTGTACCGTAGTGATTCAGGACAAGCCAAAAACACGGTTTGGAAAACGGATTCATGGTGTACTCTCTTATTATATAAATTTTGTCAATTTTGAAAACAAAGTTACGGACTGCAGCTTTAAAGGGGTCATATGATGCGATTTCAATTGTTCCTTTCTCTTTGGAGTGTTACAAGCTCTTGGTGGCATCATCACAGTATGGTGAGGGGCGTAACATTTCCGTCACACGCTTGAGGTATTTGGCCAATCACAACACACTGGATAGCTGGCCAATCAGAGCACACCTCGCTTTTTCAGACCGATGAGCTTTGTAAAAATCGACACGTTTCAGAAAGGCGGGGCATAGAGGAGAAACAATAATGTACATTATGTGGAAAATAATGTGTTTTTTTAACCTTAAACCGCATAAACACATTTCATTACACCAAATACACAAAATAATGTTCTTTTTAGCAACGTCATATGACCCCTTTAACACTAGACGAAGTCCTCTGAAATAAACTGTTTTTATATCCTGCTGTAGATATACAGTAAATGATACATTCTTACCGTTAGATTCCATTATATTGCTGTCTTGTGTTTCAGATGGTGGAGCTTCACTGGCTACTGTAAAACACAACACAAAATATACATACGCTAATACATATTGATTGTACAGTACAGGTTGTTTCAACAGTAACAACAAATTAACTTTCTGCTCTACAGAAGACAATGGTGTCATTATTCTGCTCAAGTTAATTCAGTGTCAGTGTTTCAAAGTTTGTGTCTTTATCTGGTTCTATTCAGTTTAAATCCGAGTGTGTCAGTGCAGTTAAACTGAATATTAACTTGAAGTAATTGGCATTGTTATAAATACAAAATATTAAACCAAGTGACATTTAGATGTTTGTTGGGTTCAAAAAATAAAACGGTAGTTATGGAGCCACTTTATATCAAATGTCTTTAACTGCTTACATACTTATTGTATATACATGTTGCATTGTACTGACGATTTTTAAAGTACTTGCATGCAATTTCTAAATAATTACACAACTCGTACGCCAAACTTAAAAACCCAATCCGCCTTGCTTAATCTGTTTATGTATTGTAATATGTTTGTATGTTTCTCAGGGGATATTAATTCTCCTGCCTGGCTGTTATTAAAAATAAGAACCTGTTCTTAATTGACTTGCCTGGTTAAATAAAGGTTAAATTGTTGAACCTTTATAATAATAAAAAGATAAAGATACAGGAAAATAGAAACAACATTTTTCCCCCCACCATACAAACAACAAAAAAATGGGCCCCTCAATACATAATTATAGACTGTGTCAATTATGTACAAAATGAACTTAGAATCAGTACTTATATAAATACTTAGAATAGTTTAGAAACAAAAAAATAAAAACATCTCCCATGTACAGTGTACACATCCGCTAACATTTTTGTAGATCAATGTGTACTGTATGTACACAATGATTACATATGCCTAATTTGATAATGTAACCTTTTTGTGTTTCTAGTAAAAAGATATTCAGACATTTTCATAATTACGATTTCAAACACATAATGGGGCCACTGTAAACTGGAGCACAATCAGGTTTATACCTGCTGCAGTTTACAGTGGCCCCATGATGTGTTTGAAATCGTAATTATTTCAAACACTAAAGAGCTAAAAGGCCTAATACAGACTGTACATACTTCTTGCAGTGGATCCTGTGTGGAAAGATGCCAGCACATTTCTCCCATGCAGAAGTTGTGGCGCTCTGAAGTTTTTGGACAAAAGCTTGTTGTGTTCAGTTTTCAATGTGTCCTCCAAGGCTGCTAGCTAACAAAAGAAAAACCAGACTGATTTAGATCCGCGAGTGCTATAAATGACGTGATGCTCTCTTGTGAGAATAGTCTGACCTGTCTTCTTGAGACTCTGATTGAGTCGTTGAACAAAGTCCAGCTGACCGTCTGAAAGCACGGAGGGGTCGTGAGGGACCCGCTGTACCTATAAAACCTGTCCAAGCTGTCTGGCAGTAGATGGCGCACATTAAAACCAGGAATCTCAGTGTCTGACTCTGAAAAGAAGACCATCAGCTCAGGTTGGATGATATTCATCAGTGTTTTATGCTTGATGTTTTCTTTGTTGACAGTTATTAGTTTCTTACCCTCAATGCTGATGTCTGTTAACGCAGACAGGATCTTCTCATAGTTGTCATTGTCATGAAGGCCAATCTATTGAGGAAAAAGTCAAAAGGAAATACTAACAAATGTATTGCAAAGACTTTATTGGGAGTGATCAAACCCTATGGAAGCCCGTTTCCGCCACTGAATAAAAAATTAAAAAAAAAGGTTATTGCGACAACAAAAGAAAAACCAGACTGATTTAGATCCGCGAGTGCTATAAATGACGTGATGCTCTCTTGTGAGAATAGTCTGACCTGTCTTCTTGAGACTCTGATTGAGTCGTTGAACAAAGTCCAGCTGACCGTCTGAAAGCACGGAGGGGTCGTGAGGGACCCGCTGTACCTATAAAACCTGTCCAAGCTGTCTGGCAGTAGATGGCGCACATTAAAACCAGGAATCTCAGTGTCTGACTCTGAAAAGAAGACCATCAGCTCAGGTTGGATGATATTCATCAGTGTTTTATGCTTGATGTTTTCTTTGTTGACAGTTATTAGTTTCTTACCCTCAATGCTGATGTCTGTTAACGCAGACAGGATCTTCTCATAGTTGTCATTGTCATGAAGGCCAATCTATTGAGGAAAAAGTCAAAAGGAAATACTAACAAATGTATTGCAAAGACTTTATTGGGAGTGATCAAACCGTATGGAAGCCCGTTTCCGCCACTGAATAAAAAATAAAAAAAAAAGGTTATTGCGACTTTTTATAATCGCAATTCTGACTTTTTTTTCTCGCAATTGCGAGTTAAAGTCCAATTTTGGAGAGGGGGAATGACTGATATGTTCTCAGAATTGCGAATAGTGAGTTATAAAGTCAGAATAGTGAGTTATAAAGTCAGAATAGTGAGTTATAAAGTCAGAATAGTGAGTTATAAAGTCAGAATAGTGAGTTATAAAGTCAGAATAGTGAGTTATAAAGTCAGAATAGTGAGTTATAAAGTCAGAATAGTGAGTTATAAAGTCAGAATAGTGAGTTTATATCTCGCAGTTCTGATTTCATTTCTCTGAATCTCTGAATGGCGACTTTATGTCTCGCAATTGCGAGTTTACATCACGCAGTTCTGAGAGTCATAATTGCGAGATAAAAAGTCGCAATTAGGCTACCTTTTTTTTTTTTTTTATTCAGTGGCGGAAACGGGCTTCCATACAAACCATATTCTTTTACTTGGAAAACTTTACTGCAGCCAGAAGGTTGTAGTTGAAAGACTTACACCTATGAATCCTCCTAACACTGCCAACCCATCCGCTTTACTAGCAGCCTCAGCGAGATTTGCATATCTGGAGTTATAATGAACCACGTGGATCTGAGGAATGAGGAAACTGCGGTAGCAAGTGTTTATGCAATATGTCACACATCATGCAGTTTTTATAATCACTCATGTTCCAGAAAGACTGGGCCCAACAACATGATCTCTGAATGGGTGGCTGTATAGAGAGACCATTAAACCGTGTGTTTCTTCATCTCAGCTCACCTCAGCAGGGAAATGGACATGATCTATGGTGTGCTCTGAGCCAGGGACCTCTGTAGTTCCCCAGTGGAAGTGAAGCTGGGCTGCGACGTAAACGTGATCGCATCCCCTCATGATACGCATGCTGCTCGGCAGACTCAGCTGCACTGACGCAAGAACAGAAACAACATGCATTCAGATAGCTTTTCATTTCTGAAATTAAAGTAAGGTCATGTAATTATGTAATTTAAGTCAGCAACAAAAACAAATGGTAAATAAAGTCCATAAACTGTATTTGTATTTTAAGCATTGTTTAAAGCCACTCTTTCATTTTATGGTCATTTTATCAGTTAAAGTACAAAACTGGCTTTCTGCATGCATGATTTTATTTTTTTATTTTTTTTTTACAATCATTTACTCAATAAATTTGATGAAATACACTCATTCCTACAAGAATGAAACATGATTAAGTCATTGAATCACTCACTCAACTGATTCTTTCAAAAAACCTATTCATTAAGAAATAAAACACCGCTATTGCTCAAAGATACAATGATTGATTCTGTTTTGACCTCATTTTTAACAATTATTTTTGGTGAAGCAAAAATACACAAAGTAGCTGGCAATATTCTGTCTAAAATTTTAATTAGTCAATTTTACCGTCTTGTTTGTTGAAAAGCAACAGCATGAAAGAAGGTCATACTTTCGTTTGGGGACCTACTCTCACTATTAACTATTAACTATTACCTTTGCATCAAAAAACGAATTTGCTGCTTATTAATAGTTAGTAAGGTAGTTGTTAAATTATGGGTTGGATTAAGGGATCTAAAATATGGCATTAATGTACTTCATAAGTACTATAAACTGCCAATCTGCTAGTAATATGCATGCTAATAAGCAACCAGTTAATAGTGAGAACTGGTCCTTAAATTAAAGTGTTACTTAAAGCATTGTATACTTAACATGCTGTTTCATTATCTTAATGTTTGTTCCACGGGAGAGATTTAACAAAAAAGAAGACCTGTGCCAACTAACAATAGTCTCCTCTTTAATCATCAAAATACACAAAACTGGAATCGTCCTTGTTTTTTTTATTTGTATTTCACAAATATGTAATAACACTGTCACATGTCACTGACATACTGACAGTCGAACTAGAGTCATTTGCTGCTGTGGTGTGAACAGTTCAATACGAGTCTTGTGTAAGATGATCTTGTGTTTGGTGTGAAAGGGCCTCGACTCACATGTGTGTCCGTTGTTGATGAGGGTAAGAGCGGGAGAGCCGGCGAGATCATAACCCTCCAGTTTAATGGGAGGCAGATTGGGCTCATAGAAAACCTTATGAGTGTCTATGTTGATTGGAGACTGAGCTTTTCCACTACAGTGTTCAAACGCAGATAACCACGCATCCTGATCTGACCGAGACAAAGAAATCATTGACATGCAACAGCCTTAACAATACCAGTTTATTTCTAGAAAACCTTATGAGTGTCTATGTTGATTGGAGACTGAGCTTTTCCACTACAGTGTTCAAACACAGATAACCACGCGTCCTGATCTGACCGAGACAAAGAAATCATTGACATGCAACAGCCTTAACAATACCAGTTTATTTAAAAGTTAACTGATGACATTTTTACGCAACAAGTTTTATTTGTATAGTGCCTTTCTAAAATCCAAGGCCATTTTTCAGAGCCTGATAACAATGCATTATAATAAACATAAAAAAGCACTAGTAATACCACAAGTAGAAACACTTTACAATAACAGTACATGAATAATCATTTACTAATGCATGTTAGTTTATGTGAATGCCAATGTCAACCTCAAAGTGTAATTAACACATTAACTAACAAACACGTAGTTAAAGTTGTTGTTTTTCACACATGAATTTATATGACTCATGTATTATAGGTTAGTTCTTGATTTAGCTCATCATTAGTTAACCGATATTTCATTTAGGTATTAATACGTGATTATTTATTTGCCTTTATTATAAAGTGTTACCGATAAAGCTTCAGGACATTGTTGCATAGCATGAATTGCTAAGACCTCGGTTAAAATACTCACAATACAATAAGAGATTGGAAAGCTTTGAGTCTTTGGGGTGTTCATGATGGAAACACAGACTGTCAAAGGTGTTTCACAAGAACTGATACTGACGTCGCAATAAAGCAATAAACTCACGCAGAGTAAAAATATGTGCAAACTAAACTAATCTTTCTGAACATTTTTTTTAAGAGGTTTTTATATATTGTTTTCAGTTGTATTTGTTTTAGAATATTTGTTTAATATATTTATATTAAAATCATTTCATTTTATTTATAATGTCTGATTACATTTAAAATGTTTAGCTTTTGGTCCTTTAGCAGTTAGTATAAAAAGTGACTTTTTGTATGAGTGACTGTATCATGACTGAATCATTTACTCAATACATTTCATCACATACAGTTTCACACGGGAACAAAAGAATGTTACCGTTTATGAGTGAGTCTCTGAATCACTAGTTTTACACTGGTTTATTGTACCATGTTTCACCTTCTAGATCAGTATGTTATAACACACTGTTTCAATATTCAGATTTTTTTATCTACTGTTTATTTATTTGTATTAAGCACATGTCAATGTCACTTACTAGTAGAATGATTCCATGTTGACCTTATTTGAATTGGATTTTAATCAGTGAATCTGATTGCATTATTATTATTAAATGTACAAAATATTTACTCTACTTTCTAATCTAATGAAATAAGTGCTACAAATCAAATAAATAATGTTTCCCTTCACTCACAGTATTATATGGCAGTATTACTAGGTGATGAAAGTAACTAAGACTGTGCTAGAAATGTCTGCTATGATCCACTAATAAGTGTGAGTTAGATACAAAACTGTATGTAAAACTCTGAGTTAAAAGTCATTGTGGGTGGTTACAGTATATGTATATATTTACCATGGTAACCCCAGTGGTTCTGATGAGAAGAGCCTGTAGGAAATGGAAAGACATTGTGTCAGGGAAGTATATTGAGAAAATTGCCTTTAAAGTTGGCCAAATTATGTCCTTAAGTTTTGATATATTTACAGTAGGAAATTTACAAAATATCTTCATGGAACATGATCTTTACTTAATATCCTAATGATTTTTGGCATAAAATATTGGCTATTGCTACTACAAATATACCTGTGTGTCACATTTGTCATTGTTGAAAATAGTTCATGGTGGAGTGATGGTGTTAGGGTCAACCCAATATGTCTACACAAGTAATATAAACTTGTAATTATAAAACATTTAAAATACCACTAACAGTGCTAACATTGTTAGTTATAGTACATATAAATTTTTTCATTTAGCAGATGTTTATATCCAAAGTGCCTTTTGAATGAGAACAATACAAGCAGAAGCAATAAATCTGAGGGAAGAAATCATACAGGCAGCACAACCACACATAAACATATTAATAAAATAGTACAAGACGACAGCAGAGTCTGTACAAAACACCTACGTAAATTCATTCATTATACAGCTTGTAGACACCATACTAGACATCCTGCATGTATTTATCAAATATGTAAAACGTACATAAATGCTAAATTTCAACTTCCTTGATCAAATGGTTGCCGAGATAAAGTGGTTAGAACTTGTCTTAATTAGAGATCATCAGAATAAATGTTTAATATAAAGACTTTGTGGTCAGGAAATATAAATCAGTTATTCATCATGAGTCACATTTTGACTTATGTCTTAGAAACTATATGTGACCATGGACCACAAAACCAGTCATAAGCGTCAATTTTTCGAAATTGAGATGTATACATAATCTGAAAGCTGAATAAATAAGCTTTCCAATGATGTATGGTTTGTTAGTATAGGACAATATTTGACCGAGATACAACTATTTGAAAATCTGGAATCTGAGGGTGCAAAAAAAATCTAAATATTGAGAAAATCATCTTTAAAGTTGTCCAAATTAAGTTCTTAGCAATGCATATTACTAATCAAAAATTAAGCTTTGATATATTTACGGTAGGAAATTTACTAAATATCTTCTTGTTTACTTAATATCCTAATGATTTTGGACATAAAAGAAAAATCTATCATTTTGACCCATATGTTTGACCGTATGTTGGCTATTGCTACAAATATACCCCAGCGACTGCTTTTGTGCTCCAGGGTCACATTTGATAAATTTAAATTCTGGTAACTTTTCGTAAAATAAGGCTCCAAGCAGGATCCTGCTAAGTATAACCAACTACAAATAAATTATGAAGACTATGAAGCAGAAACTTTGCTGCTTGGATCTCTAGTGAGGTGAACTTCAACAAACTTTTTAATGTCTATATAATGCCATAGTAATAATAATATCAGATATTACTGTAATATGCTAACATGCTGCTATAATATTCTGTTACAGTTATGGGACAAACAGATTTCGAGCAAACCAGGCACAGGTAGATGAACGAACTGTGAGAACAGGTTTGGTCATTGTGAGACAGTAAGAGCAGTATCTTTTCCTTCTTCACACACATCAGCACACTCACACAATCCCTCCTTCATCCAGCTCTGTGAATGTGAGCATTATGTGCAGACGCTTCACTGCTCACTTACATCAGCGCTAATGCTAAACTCAACCTGCTACGCTTAAAACAGAAGAATTCACAGCTCAGGCCACTGCCAGAAAAGGCCGTACGGCTGAGATTTCGAAATCAGACCAAATACAGAGCTGTCAGCACTGTAGAAAAAATGTTTCCTTCAAAGTTGCAAGAAAAGCAATTGATTATTGCAGTACATTTTCCACGAAAACACAATTTCAGTCTTTCTACTTCAGAATTTGCTGTTTATTTGTCATTTATTGTGACATTTATTACCAACTTCTGAGTAAAAAACACCATTGTTTTTTTTTTTTTCAGTTCTGGAGGTCATTCCTGGCCACATTTAACTGTTTGAGATCATAATATGAATCAGTTTGAAAGATTGTTCATCAGATCATGATACATTTAGTATATAATTCAAGTATTATTGCAACATGTAGAAGTCCTGAAAACAACAGTGAGAAATAAGAGCTAATCCATGTTGAGGAAAATAACTGCCTGACTCCATGCGTGTTGCTGATATTCATAACTACATCACTCTCACATTGCATGACATTTCTAATTTCCCATATCTGCAATTTGCTGTCATTAATTTTGAAACATTTTGTCAGACACTGGCAAGTTTGCCTCTATATAACTCTAGTTGTTGCTTTTAAAACGGTAACATATCGCTTTTTGGAAATCTGAGTTTGTATTTGTGATTTTTCATTTATTATATTATATTTAAAGTTAATTATTTTCATGTGGCAAATCTGTTTGTTCTGTATTTTCTGTTTTATACATTATTGCTACTGATGACTTCATTCCTGATGCAGAGGTAAGACGAAGGAGATTTTATTCATGTGACTGGACATTCTTTCTCATGCTCATATTTACGCATACTTACACATAGAGAGATTATCCAGCAGTTCAGAACAGTGAGCCAGTCAAAGCACAGCATATTAGCCTTATTTGACACTTTTAGCCGTTTTACGTAGGGTAAAACACAAAAATATCCAGCTTATTTTTGATTTCTGTAATTGATAAGCTTTTCGTCAGAATCAGGATGTGTGTGTGTGTGTGTGTGTGTGTGTGTGTCCATGTTGTGTGTGTGTGTGTGTGTGTGAGTGAGTGTGAGAGTGTGTGTGTGCGTGTGTGTATGTGTGAGTGTGAGAGAGTGTCTCTGTCTGTGTGTGTGTGTGTGAGTGTCAGATGTGTGTTTGTGTGTGAGAGAGAGTGTGTGTGAGTGAGTGAGGGAGTGTGTGTGTGTGTGTGTGT
>NW_015547666.1:0-15368 GCF_001515605.1 Sinocyclocheilus anshuiensis | reverse complement strand
GTGTGAGTGAGTGAGTGAGTGAGTGCGTGCGTGCGTGCGTGCGTGTGTGTGTTTATGGGAAGCAGTGCCATCATGTGAGCTGGAGATGCTGGTACACTGTGAGCAGCACGTAGACCAAACGCTCTCCAACCTCAGAAACCACAAACAGCTCATGGGTACCGCCGTCCAGGAATATTTGATCAACGTGTCACTGACTCACAGCAAGAAAAAACGTTACTCTCCTGGAGGTCATCTCTTCATTACTGTAAATTCTGTCCCAGTTTTTATGGAGGAATTTCATTTTCTGCACTATTCAAGTGATCCTGAATGAAGGACTTTCCTCTTTGCTATTTCTTTTTATTTTCATTCACTCATTATCAATAATATCTTGTTTTATGAGCTATTTCACAATGAGCCAATCAAACATTAACTACTGCAACATACCATAGTAAATACACGCTTTGATCATCGGCAGGTTTAAAGATCTCCAAATACAAATGACATCAAATCTTGTAAAGAAGATATTTTACAGCATATAACTTATGGATATCATCCTGTTGTGTTTAAATCAGAGAGCAGTACATATGGATGAAAGCCAGCACCCAAAGTCAACAGTCTTAACTCTGCTGAAACAGTCAGGAGAAAGCAATCTTAATCGCACTTTCATAATTTACAGTTTTTTTTTTTGTTTTTGTTTTTTTTTTAACTAAACAAGTTTTCATTTGTATGGTCTTGTCTGTGTTGAATCTGTCTATGAATATTTGACTAACCTTTTCATTATTTAAATATAAAAGATGATGCCATGCATGTTTTAGCACTTCCGAATGTTTGTTCACTTCCTTAATATTTGAATAAAGGCTGGAGAAGAAGCAAGCTTGCTCTTAGACCAGCAGAGTTTTACACACAGTTACACTGATGGATGCTCTGATTTTACAGTCACAGGCAGATCTGCTCACCTTTACTACGTTGGGCATCCCTCTCACTGCTCTCATCTTCCTCAGCGGAGGATGAAGATGCTATGGCTAGCACCTGGAGATGAAGGACGAGGAGTATATCCAGCAGCATGCTGACCTCCGCAGCACTAGAGTTTTCCACAGGTATCGTGGTGTTGTTTCTCATTCACACAGCATCTCAGCCTCTGCTTTAGTGACTCAGGGGTCTGCCAACTGGGGCCGGGCTTCACAGAACAAACCAATCACAATGCTCAAGCTGCTCAAGGTTCCAGGACATCTCTCTCTCTCTCTCTCTCTCCATTTCTTAGAGTTAGAGGGTAACCAAATCTCTCACTCTCTCATAAACTAAATGCCTCCCTCCTTCCTTGATCAAAGTTCAGTGGGAATAAGCTACACACTGAGTAGCTAATTCTGTTAAAGCAAACACTGTAAAAAATCAAAAGTTGAGAAAACTTAAAAGTTTAAGGCAACCAGCTTCAGGAGATTTTTGAGTTTTCTCAACTTTTTGTTGTATAAACTGAAAACAACAAGTTGAGAAAACTCAAAAATCTCCTCAAGCTGGTTGAAGACGTGACTCTTTTTCCATATTTAATAGTCTAAAATTTGAGTGTTCTAGTTTCTACAAACTCGAAAAAAGTAACATCCGAATGTATTATTTTTTTTAAATTTATTCTACAATTTCTACAATTAGTAATGTGCTTTTCTCAGTACTATTTTTTCAAACTCTTTACACAGATGTCTTACAACATGCAGATGGCACCAAGATTTTGTTTTGTTTGTTTGTTCATTTGTCAAAGAAACCAGAATTCCTTTGCAAAACAAGAATGATTTGTCTTTTTGCATAGTGAAAGTCCAACAAACAAAAAAAACAAATTGAAATGTCAATAAATAAGACATTGCATTTTTTGCGATAACCAAATTTAATAAACAATATCTGAATATTTATCAAACTATTTCACTGGTTTTCATCCGGTGTAAAACCAGTGTCAAAGAAACTATGGATGATCTGTTATGGCGACCTCTGATGGGAGCAGACGAAAGAAGAAAAAGGAAGAGAGCATTTCACTGAATTTCACTTGAGTGCTTTAAAACGTTTTTCTTGTCACTTCAGTGGACCTCTAATCCTAATCCATGTTAACATTATTTACTGAGTTTGTAAAGAAAGAAAATTACAGAAATGATAGAAAGCATTTAGAATTATCCACCAGTGTAAAAAGTACATCATAGACAGATCTTTTTGAAAATTAAAAACACTAAGTTTGTGTTGTAATTGTAAGAGTTGAGTGGGTTTGGCTGTAAGTACAGTATATGGCTTTCTAAAATTAAATGTTTTGATTAAAGAATGGCATTTCTTTCGCAGTATCTATAAGGATATAAATCCAGTTTACTGGTGACCAAGCTGTGATTCACAGAGAGGTTCTTATCAGTCATCAGTTCAAAGATTTTCACCCTGTTAAAAGTGGCTACCAAAAGAGTGAGTAACGCCACGTTCAACTGTTTTGGTGAACAGAAAGGAGTGACTTCAAAATGCCCCGTCATCACTCACACCCAGATCAGCTCTCAGAGTCTCAGCTAACCAGCCGATGAGTTGAATCAGCGGTGTTTGATTAGGACTAAGAATGAAACACTGCAATCCAAAAGCAAATAAAGGAGTCCAAATTTGTCATGACTGCAAACAGTAATGCATCAGCATCCCTTACTCAAGCTCTAATGGTGGTGCCACATACCCTTTCAATGAACCAGAAAGACGTGACCTCAGTGCTGTTGGTGTTCACAATGTAAGTGGACTTAAAGGGGGACTTTTTCTGTGCTCTTAACACTGACAGGCCTTCAATTCTCCCCAACCCTTCACTTTTTGAGAAAGGAAAAACTTGAATAATATGTTGAGGATATCTAATGCAATTCTCTCTCCAGATATCAATATGTGCATGTGAAAAATCTTGTTTTTGACAGAAGCTGGAAGCTATCAATGGCAAGCCTCAGTACTTCTGCCATACGAAATGTTTTCACCTTCACATTATACTAATCAATCAAACCACAAAAGGACCCACGAACAAACTGTACATGGGTAACGTTCTGAGGTGGTCTGAGTACAGTTCATGTCCTCATCTGAGATGATTTGAGGTATTCACATACACATTATACCGGCCTGAGAACGCTTGAAGTGCTCACTAAGGGTAAAAACTTCCTATATGAAGGGTAATTGTTCACAAATTCAAATCGGTCTAGTATGTGGCAAGAAGGAAATCAACATTTGTGATAATGTCGAACAAAAACAGGCTTCATCGAGGCTTTTGCAACAAGGGGGTAAAAAAGAAAAACAAAAATGCTAATGAGAATGTAAAGCTCACACAACTGGCCCAACGGAGAACACACACCTTCACTTAATCTACTTGAGAATATTATTTCAGAATAAAATCAAATGTAACAATTTATTATCAGTCAGGTAAATATGTATTATGCCAATTACATAGCCAGAGATATCAAATCAATACAATACATCAAATTCTCAAAGATGAATCTAAGAGTAAGACGCATACCTGACTTTAGAAAAGTACATAATATAAAGTGTCTGGACACACTTCATACTATGGGCACATTCTGACTACAGAAAAAGCCCTGATCTTCTTGCAAGATTTCCTTAAGTACTCAGACCAAGACAAGCATCCCCCAAAATGGAGACAGGAACTAACAATTGGAATTTGCATTGATCAAGTAGGGTTAACTTTGGGACAGAAGGTAATTTGCATGATAGACACTGGGAAATGACACACCTTCTACAGCAATCAACTTATCTCCAAACTCTTAGGATCTGTGTTACCTTCTTCTAATCTTGATGGCTGTCTGTCCTATTGTTAAGATGATGAGACCTTTACCAGACACACAGAGACCTTTCAAACAAGAACAGTTGCATTGTTATAAACTCTGATCAAAAAAAAAAAAAAAAAGTGGTTTCGGTGATCTCTGTAGAGTCGTGTGTTTAGATGGAAATGAGGGCAGAGCGAGTAAAGGAAGTGGATGTGGAGAATCATACATAAGGTGTGAAACTTTTGTGTTGTCTTGAATGAGGATATTAGGCTTATGTCAGAGTTCAGATGTTGATACTCGTAAGAGTTCTGTGTCTTTTCAGACTGTGGCCCTCTTCTGGACCAGACAAATAGCATCAGCCTTACAAAGAACTCACTCAGCTTTTATTGGGAATAACAGTCAAGTCCACACTCTAAAAAATGCTGGGTTGTTTCTACCCAACTCTGGGTCAAATATGGACTAACCCAACCGTTGGGTTAAATTTTTACATTAAATTTTTAACCCAAAAGTTGGGTTAGTCCAAATTTGACCCAAAGTTGGGTTGAAATAACCCAGCGTTTTTTAGAGTCCATCATGGGATGTCCCTATAGTGAATGTCTAATAAACAGTCTAACGTCGTAACCTCATGTGTCAGTCTGAATAGTGAACAGACCAGAGTCCAAAAGGTTGAACACATATTCAGAACCTTGGCACAAACTCTGGGCAGAGCACAACACAGACAGGCCAAAAGAAAGACAAAGCTGAGATATATCACTTCACAAGACAGCAAACAGAAACCAATGGAGCTACGATCAACTTAGGCTAACGATGCTTCTGGGAAACGCAGCCCAGCATGAGGCACCTGTCAAAATCCAAAACGAAACATGAGGGAATAAGAGCCAGACAAAACAGCACTGGGGTCATGACAGGATTTGAATCCGGGTCCACTAGAAGTGGAGGTCGATCCAGATCAGGGATGGGCTACTCTGGTCCAGAATCACACTGTTGCTGGGGTGTCTACTCCTGCAGAGTTTAGCTCCAACCCCAGTTAAACACACCTGAACCAGCTAATCAAGGCATTTAGGATCACTTCCAGGCAGAGCTCTGCAGGACACTGGCCCTCCAGGAGCAGGAGCAGACACCCCTGCACTATTGTCAACACTACCTTATATCAGGTAAATGCTGGGATCAGCTCCATTATCCCTGCGACCATACATTGGACAAGCAGTTAGAGCAGGGGTTCTCCAACCACATGCCTGGAGCCCAAACACATCTGATTCAGCTCATGAATACAGACTCCAAGACCTGAAATGGGTGTCAAACAACACTCTTATAAAAATAAAGATGCTTAAAAGGTTCTTCACAGCGATGCCATAGAAGAACCATTTTTGGTTCCACAAAGAACCATTCAGTCAAGAACCGTCTCTTTCTTATCTTTTTATAATCTGAAGAACCTTCGTTCGCCACAATGAAACAGAAAGCTTCTTCAGCTGTTAGTTAAAGGTTCTTTATGGAACCATTTAAACAGAAAGGTTCTTCTATGGCATCGTGAAGCACCTTTATTTTTAAGAGTGAAAGGAGAGATGTGCGAAATGTGCAGTTTTGGGGGGGCTCCAGGAACATGTTTGTGAACCATTGAGTTAGAGAATGGATGAGTCGTCATTCACTGCATGGACATTTCTGAGAACTCAATAACTGCAGATGCTCAATTACCACACTTTAGCCCATAATGCTCATGTTCAGCAGAAATACATTACATAAAGTCGTTAAAGTCTTTGGGCTGAAAACCTTTCTGTCTTTACAGGGTGACCAATACTTGTCATTTGCCGTCAAGCTCAATATATGAAGCAAAATAATATTCTTTCAAGTGAATTTGAAACTAGTACAAAGCACGGCCTGCCTTGTAATCCTCATTATATAAAAGCTCCTCTGAGAGAAATTTTAATGAGTAATTTCTGTCATGTCAATTACAAATGAGATGTGCAAGGAATCCAGCTGACAAAACAATTCTGTCCAATGAGCTGGAATGTGTTACAATCATTAGCCTGAATGATTTGAAACTGTTATTTAATTTATTTCATGTTTAAGGTGTTTAAGTATCTTGTCAATAACATTATGTCGGAACATTCCAAGATAAAGTTCAGCCGTGAATAAACACAACAGGAACTGACTGCAGGATTACTCCACAATCCCTGGAAATTCCCATCTTTTCGTCGAGTCCTAGTATTTATTAGTGGAGCGGCAGTTCTCCAGTAGTGTTCAACACCACATGATCCAATGATCACGCACTTATGAAAGTGTATTTTCTGATGTGGCGCACTAAAATTACAGTACAGTAAAATGTTCATTCAGCAGCTCCTAGGGCAATTTGAAATGTTAATGATTCATCATTTAATCTGTCACAGATGCTGTCCATCTATCCATTCTCCAAAAGAGACTCATAGACTGTTCACAAACTGGGGGGAAAAACAGGATGAAGTTGGCAAATCTACAGTACCGCACGTGTTTTCATAAAACAGTGCGTAGTAGTCAAGAGTCTCGTGCATAGCCAGTGATGCAATAGGGAAGGCAGCAGAATCCTTATCCGCTTTTTTTTAAGTTAAAATAGACTGGTTTTCACTGGACAGAGAAAGACATTAATCGTGCTTACATTAATGCTGGTGAGATGCATATCCCACATCTGCTGAAAAATGTAGACTTGAAGTTCTCATCCAATGTTTCTGTTGGAAAAAGTTCAAATAGGATTCTGCCAAGAGATGGAATTACAGCGCTTCTGAATAGTTTATACCGCACACTTTTCATTTAGAGCTTTTCCCTCTTCTCCAGATGACATCTGCTGGTCACAAGTTTGCAGCTTCTTCTGCTTACTTCACAGCATTAACACAACTGACAGGTGAGTCGAATAATAATTATACTGATACAATGGCATCTGTACATCTGTCAAGGGGTGGGATACATTAGGCAGCAAGTGGAAAATGGGCAAGCAGATCTGCATGACTCTTGACAAGGGCTAAATAGATCCTCACAGCATCAGAGCATCTTCAAACAGCAAGTCCTGTGGAGTGCTCCAAGTATGCAGTGGTTACCAAAAAAAGCCTAAGGAAGGTCAACCGGTGAACCCGGTCTCAGGGTTATGGGCCTCAATTTTTGATTATCAGCAAAGACTTTGAAAATGACAAGTAACATTGTCAAAGTGATACTTGGTTCACTTCTCGCTGAAAGAGATTGTATTTATTTTTTTAACGTGGAAAGGCAAAATAGACTATCACTCTTTAAGAAAGTGTCTTTATTTACCAAAAAATGAGAAAGAAAAAATGACAATACAAACCGTAGATAATGTGGTTAAGCAAATCATGTTGCATAATTGTAAATCAGCTTACCACAGATATCAGTGCCATTTCACAGAGAAAATATTAATATAGTATGGTAACCATGTGGAGGGTGGGGAAAACCTGGGCAGCAGTTGAAGCATGATACAAATATCAATGAACAGAAAACAAACAGCTTGACAAAACAACTGAAGACATCATTTAAGGGAAACATGGATGAAATGTCATTTATCAAACTGCAAATCCAACATCAATGTCAAACTGAGCAGACATTTGGTGACTGAGGACTTGATAAAGTATATAGTGCTTCAATGTGTTTTCCTGCTTTTGGACGAGTAACATCAACCCTATCTGTACAGTACCAGTCATGTGACGCTCTGAAAGCATGCTTTTTGAGCAGCTTCTTATATTTGCTTTATGTTTAACAGCAAAAACGGCAAACAACGAACACTGAGCCATAGAAATTCAACATACAGCTGGACCGATTATTATTGTAACATCTGAGTTCACAATGAAGTAAGAAGAGCAGAATACACACTTTTTGGGCTCTGAACCAAACTACTGTTAAGTGTGTTTCAGACAAAACGAGCAAGTTCACCAAGAAACACTTCTCTTTAGTGACAAAATGATGCACTCATGATTGTGCACACGTTTTAGCATAAATATAAAGTCTAAAAAGAACTCAAGCTAACAGCATTCCAGATTAATAGGAACTGACATATGTGTGTGAAAAAAGGAATTTTTTGGATTTATCTGTAATCTTGGTCCAACACACAATGCATCTCGACTAACAGGTTTACAGCGCAGAAGATACACTTGTAGATCTTAAGGAAATTTGCTGCGTCAAATCTTTTAAAAACCAGAGGCAGTACAGCAGATCTTCAGGACTCGAAGCAGGATTTCATGATGGCCTCTCTGTCAAATCTGAAGCTGAGAAAAGAGCGCGAGGAGAGGATGTATTCCCCGTAACACAAGTCTGCCTGTCCGTTACAGCCATAGACGTCACCAGATGCATCTGCAAAACAATTGTAGAATGACTGAAAAGTATTGTCCACAGCTGTTGAAATTCATGCACGAAATTATTTGAAGAATAAACATAAGGTGTGATCAAAGGCAAAAAGGTCACACAGCTTTCTATTGGTCAACACAGCAAATCCATGTGACCAACTTGAACCGGTTGTGAAAAATCCTGATCACAAAAGTAAGCACACCCTTTCTCTCATGCATTAAGTGTTCAAACATTAATAAAGGATATTTGTGAGGATTTTGCTTTTGATCAAATACAATTCTTTTGATTTAGCTAATCACAAATCCCCACTTCTAATCCCTAATGCATCATTTCTTGAAAAGCTTATTTACCCGTGTCGAAGTTATCCTGCAGTCTTCTGGGCTGAAGTTTCTTCTCATCTTTCTACAAAATAAATATAGTGTTACACAACTAGAACATCTATTGTAACGCACAGTAAATAATGTGTGGAGCTACTTACCTGCTGCTGGCTGACACCATTAGCTCTTTTTTTCAGGTTTGGAGACTCCTGGTGTTTCTTGCTGTTGCCTTTCACATGATTCTGCAATGAAATAAACCAACCGATCACTACAAATCAGATTGATCACTCCGTCTGTGCTGCTGGCATGTCAGAGTTACTAAAAGTGAAACAAACTGTGAATAAGATCTGAATTCAGTCCTCACATACTGACATGTGGATTTCTGTACAAGCTTTCTTTTTTCTCTACTATGTAAGATTTTGGGTCATACTGCTTACACCTACCCGTAATAGCATTTTTACACAATATTTTGTGATGTGAACACCTACCTTGGGTTTAAGCAGGTCTACTAACTCACTCTGGGTGGTTTGTCCAAAGGGTTTCTGTGGTTTTTGCTTGGACCAGCTTTCAGGAGATGCTTCCACCAACATCTGAGACCTTCTGGGCTTAGAGCTGAGCAGAGGAACAACAACAAAAATTAGTGCATGTCATCATTTCAACAGTCACCTGACTGCTTGTTCAATGGCATACAGTAATAAACACTGCATAACTCCACAGAAAATCATATACTTGAGGTGTTCTAGAAACAAACACTATGCCGGGGTCCTCCAGACTATGGTTTGGTGCCAACGGGCCGTGAAACACAATATGACAACGGTAGTTTATGGTGATGATCTTTTGGTAAAATAACCTCTAATATTTTAAAATGCACTTCATTTAAGCACTTTCTGCTCTGTGTCCACCAGTAAACACAAAGCAGCAAATACAATTACAAGACATTTTTTGTCTACACTTAGCAATATTAATCAGCATGTTAAGAGCATTTCATAAAAAAATAAATAAAATGGAAAAATCGTTTGCAGAAGGCAGAAAAACGCCCAAACGGTTTTTTTCTCAGTCACATGGCCTTCTGCCACACATAGGTATCTAAATGTAAAAAAGTGATAGCCTGATAAAACATCTGATCTTACCTTTTAATACTCAAAAAAAAAAAAAAATGCATTATTTGTTGCACCACTGGCTTAGTTCAATATCCACATTTTTGATGATTGTTTGGGATTTTCTCTTTTACAAAGTGGAAATTCATAACTATTCCAAAAAAAAAAGTATAAAAAAAAAAAAAGTATATTACAAAATAAAAAGGCTGGACCTACTGGAACTTTATTTTAATACCCTTGTTACTATGCAATACATTATAATATTTTAATATTTTAAATGTTAATGTAAATGTAATATTTAATTATTTCATAGTCAATTTAATACATAAATCAGTGGGCTCTCTGTACGACCAGTCAGTCTTAGGGCCCCACACTTAATGAGCATTAAGTTCAGCCTTCAGATAGTCAACAAATAATGTGAAAGAACTAGAATTAGTCTACTGGCTCATATTTGACAATTGCAACCCTCTTTATGAAACGCACAACCACTCAAATATTAAATTCAGTTGTTATTGGACAGACTAGCCATCCTGGTCCATCCCTACTATAGTGTTTAAGCACCATAATTCTACTGCACTACTAGTGCTGCAAAACATAACATCTTCACACACGTGAAAATGCGATGGTGAATGCTTTCTATAGTGAGAATAATCGCACCGGAATGGTTTGCAAGGTGTGCTGCCATTGGACGCAAAATCCTCATCGCTGCTCGTTGACTCTGCTTTGTGTTTGGCAATCCACTCTCTGAGCTGCCTGCAGATGAGCACATTACACCTCACACTCATACTCCACACAACAAACAAAACATGAACATGGATCACTCTAGAACATCATTAATGAGAAGATGTACCTCATAAATGGAATAGCCATAAAAAACTTGTTAGGAGCCAGTCCAAGCTTGGATTTCGGGGTCATATCGTTCCTGTGGCAAGGCAGTTTATCCACTGAGAACCATTCAATGTTCTATCAGGAACCAAAAGAGCAGAGAAACACAATCAGAGCTTTAGACAATCAAACACATGTGCTTCTATAGAGCATTAAAATGTATACATACCCTTATCTCTTTTCTGGTCTTGGGGTTGAACTTGGTGTCTTTAGGAACTCCTGGTATAATGTACAATCGAACCAACTGATCTGAAATCCTCTGTTCAATGTATGTTTTTTGGCAGATACGATCTCGGATGTCAAAGCTGGTCTCCTCCAAAACCTGCAGAGAAATCAAACAACCTTAACAGTGGTTTTCATTAAACCAAACCAACATTTGTATCTTGAAAGCTGAGAAAGCGGCATACTTCTCTAACAGCGCAGTCATGGAAAGCCTCATCTTCATTGACTTTCCCTTTAGGAAAACCCCAGCCAGACTTGGCCAGATAACCCTGGACCATCAACACCTTCAGGTAAAAATAAAGAATGAATACATGAAGGTTTCTGCACCCCTTTTTAAAAACGCATAACAGTTTATGATGCTTCCAAGCAGCTGTATACTTACATTGTCAAGTGTTTCATCAAGAATAATGGCACCAAATGTAGGCACACCCATCTTATACTCTTTCCACTGCTCTAAAACCTTCTGAACATCCTCTCCATGGGGCAGCAGGAATGGACAGTGATTAAAAAGTGATCATAATGTTAAAGAGACACACAGAGAGAAAGAAACCACAAAAACATTGCTTTTTAACCAGTTTCTGGGCATCACAAATTGTCCCTCCTTAAATTTTTTTTATCGATTTTAATCGTTGACGAAAAGGTCAATAGATTTTTGTCATTCAAAACTTGTTCGTTTTAGTCTCATTTTCGTCTGGGAAAAAAATGTTGTTGAAGAAAACTATAACCCTAACCCTAACATAATGAACACTGCTGACAATTCTCAATTATCCAGAGTTAATAGCTATGTTACTGCAGTATCCATGAGACTTTAAAATGCTCAGGGCTGCCAGGTTTCCATAAATCCAAACAACCCAATCTGAGGTTCAATCTTGCACATTTCGGAAACATTATACTTTGCATAATCTGACAATAAAGATCATGCACTCATGCAGCAAAGTTCTCCCTTAAATCTTTAGTTTGTGCACCACTTTCAACGACGGTCGCATTACATGAACAATTAAGGTGGTGACACACACTTTAAGAATTTGATCACAATTTAGAAGGCATTTTGGTTTAAGGCCCATTCACACCAAGGACGATAACTATAACGATAAAGTTCTAAAAATACTGCTATAACGAGCTGGAGAATTTAAAGCAGCAGACGAGCGCGCGCTTAGAATAAACGGACTATATCGTCCGCTGGTGTGGACGCTAATATAGTTATCTATATATTTATCATTCTTGGTGTGAACGGGGCTTTACTGTGTCAATTGCAGGTCCTGATGTCTCTAATTGTTTATTTCCCCATCTTACATAGTCGTGCTAACACTACTGTATATATGTGCTTGTCACGTTGAAGAGTGTTTGAACTATTAGTTAGATGTTTTTGATGTCATTAATAGATTTGCATGAAGAGGAAAAGGTAAAGTTCTGTGGGATTATGGATCATGAGGTTCCTTTTTGCTGCAAATTTGATTTTCTGTATATTTGCTATAAACGCCAATACATAAAGTATTCAAAAGAAAGATCATGTGCCCTTTCAACTGCTTTTCCGTTATTTGTTTTTCTGAATCGTGCAGTACTTTAGCTCAACTTATGTTGCTTTTTAAATGAGCTAAAAGTGTGTTTTGGGGTATGTGGATCTCTCCAGTGCAATATTCTGCTCAAAGAAAAGCGTAATATAGCGTTCAGTCACAAGGCAACTTGTGCTATTTGGTGCAAGCAACATTTTTCAGTGACATAATAATGAATCACCACCATTGATAATTGCTCTAACTTTGTAGATCAAGAAGGAATCAGCTCAAATATCCAATCAGTTTAAACACTGTGCATTTAGTCTGTGCATTAGTAATGGGGATTTTCTCTTTCTGCAGTGCTGAAAACCTTTCCCACCTCTTTTCTAAGGCTACTGAACACTTGACAAACTCAGTACTCTCTCTCAGAAAGTATGCTAGTAATATAAACAGATCTCTTTAGGATATCAGCCTTGGCAAAGTCTCTTATCCCACACTGAGGTAGTCCTGTTGAATTTTGCATGCAGAAGTCCAGGTAAAACCAATGGGCAAGCTCAATCTGGAAGCAAACTCTGATGGCATTGTCCCTCTCCTCGCTGGGGATGTGAAGAATGAAGCGACTACAAGACAAAGCACAGAAAACACTGAACACATGAAGCCTGCATCATGAGTCAACAGCACATTTAAGGATAATTTATGTTCAACACAATGGACTACTTGCATTGAGCTTTGTGACATAATTCATAGCATTTTAAATAATGTGGCACACTAGTTTTCTGAAGAACTCAATCATCCAACAGATCTAAGAATAAGGGAACCTTAAATAGTAATAATAATCTGCACTCTCATTTTCTACCTTCCACTAGCTAGGGATCAGCTAGAGACAAAAAAAATGAAAACCTGATAAAAACTACAATAATCATAATAATAATTAAATAAACATATGGAAATCACATCCGGATTTGTAGGAGCGTGAACGTTGTTACACCGGAAATGCGTAAGCCGTACCAAATAGAACACGGAAGTAGTTCTATTACAAGTAGTCAATTGACCATTCAAGACAAAACATTAGAACATATGAACAACAATTACTACTATAATCGCCAGCATCATTATCATCAGACGGCTGACTTTGGGGAACGTTATTATTCACGTTTGGAGTCTAAATACCGCCTATTTGGCACGCGTCCAAACCCGCAGCTGGAAACGCTCATGTGATACACAAATATCCTCAGCACGCGCCAATGATGCACAAAACTGCAGCTGACTCGGAAGGAGCCCACTATACTCCAAAGTCTGCCTGTTAGCAGCTTTATAGGTTTTGCAACGCAGCCCTACGGAGTCCGTTAAATTGCCGTTTAACAACGACAGCTACGAGTTATTCGACCTCGCAAACTGATATAAATGCACATTACACTTATAGGTGCTTTTAAATAGACAGTCAGGTGTGAATGTATGCTCTCGGTTTACCTGCAAAGGTCATCCAGCAGCCCGTTAGGAATCTCCCATCTTTTTGTCTCCATGTTAAGGGTAAAAACATCCCGAACAAGCAAGACTAGTGCGTTAAAAACAGCGCAAAGCTACTACACTCGCGTGCTTCGCATATATAATATGTGGCAAAAGTACACGGTTCTGTACTATTCGAACGCTAAACAATAAAAGAGCAAGCAGTGCTGTGAATTTATATCGACGACGCTGATGCTAGCTTGCTAACGAGCTAAAAATATTGCGTTGCTTGAAAAACTTCACAGTAGGCGGGACCGGAAGCGTCAGCCAATGAGAGAGCGCGTAACTCCGCTCCGAGAACTCTTGACCAATCACATCGCTCTCTACATAACGGACATCACCAAGCGACCAATCATAGTGAAGTTCGCAGAGCGTTTTAGGGTTAGCATGTTTGTCTGATCGATTGCGCTACGCGATCATACGATGCGTTTAAACTGTGGAACATTTTCACGTGGCTTTTCGCACAGTCAAATAGATCTATACGCATATCTCATTTAACTTTAAATTTAAAAAGCAAATAAATAAATCTTTAGCGGCTGTCTGCTTTACTCCGCGACGAAGGGTGTGGTCGAAGAAGTGGCCCCGTGACGTCACAGCCTCCGCGCGCACGGAGCTGGCGAGAGCTGCTGTTCAGCGAGTGTGTTTCATATCGCGATAAATCCATCACCAAGCCAGACAAACCATGGCGCACGGGCTGAAAGAACGCTTCGAGAAGTTCCTTTACGAGAAGAACCTGATGACAGACGTGCTGGCGAAGATCGAGGCGAGGACCGGAGTGAGCAGGTCCTACATCGCGTGCGGTGAGTGTTGATGCTCCTATAACCAGGAACACATGTGTGCTGTAATGTCGGACTTTTAATGCTGTTTAAGCGAGAATACGCTTCTCATATCACAGAGCTATGGAAGGCCGCTAGAGCCAAAACCTATCTGTCTTCCCTGACATGTGGTCTTTTGTCTGTCTCGCAGCTGTCGTCTTGCTCGTTGCAGTCTATCTGGTGGTCGGATACGGCGCTTCTCTGCTCTGTAACCTCATCGGATTCGTTTATCCTGCGTACATATCGTGAGTTAAAGCTGTAGTCGATCTTTCTTTTTCATTTTGGCATCACGCGGCAGTTTATTACGTCATCTTAGCGGTTGCGACGTGTTGACGTCATCGCAGCAGGAAGCGCACGCCCTAAAATAAATTACATTCTTTCGAAACGTTTGTTGTTCATATGGTTATTGTTAGTGTTTTATTTTGAATATCTTATTACAGTTGTAATATGTCATTATGCACTATTTTACAACAAGTATCCTGAGTAAGTAGTAAGGTTGCGCAAACAAGCGCTCAGGATTCAGTGCTTGGTTTTAAGCATATGCGACATTTATATTCAATTAAATTCATTTTTGTTCATATTTGTATGCGTAAACTCAGAAACAAAGCTTTAACAGTATTTAGTGAGACAATGAGCAAAAGTAGGCTGAAGCCATGCTTATTACACCTACACTACAATTTGAAGATGTATGTTCATTCAGTCTTTTATTAAATATTGTTTATTTTTAGTCGTCCATCCATTAAGCATCACAAGCAGAAAGACATTTAACAATATCTTATCAACAACAGCTCTTAAACGGATAATTCAACAAAATTGAAGGAATATAATCTTTCATTAAATATAATTCTAATATAACATAATATTATGAAAAAATATATAATATTTATTAATGTCTGATTTACTGATCATGTATATGGAGAAAAAGCACAAAAATAATGTTAAAGGGGTCATATGATGCTTTTTTAAAGATCATTAT
>NW_015547665.1:1877126-1878617 GCF_001515605.1 Sinocyclocheilus anshuiensis | reverse complement strand
TTCAGTGACCACTATGTTGGGGTTTTCTGAATTTTCTTTGTCGAAATGTGTGATTTAAAGTTAGTTTTGGGAGGCAATAACTTTATTTATCATGCACTTTCGGCTTTACAACTTTCCAGATCATTTACATTCACATACAGCTACATTACACACTGCATGAAAGGCAATATTTGAAATGGCATAATAGGCGCACTTTAAAAGCATCCCATGATGCACCTCATGAGCCGATTGATGACAATGACCGATGATCAGATGATTATCAACAGATCATCAAATCTAAGGAAATATATTCAAGATTCAGTCTGCACCAAATATTAAAGAAAACATCAATTGGCAGTGTAAATGTAGCTTATTTGTATTAAATAGCAAGTCTCACTAATTTAAATGATTTGTTCTATCATTTGACATGCTTGTTGATACAGATAAGGCGGAGCTCAATGAGAGAAAATGATGTGGCTTTAAGGAATAGCAGTCTGATGAAGAACGAGTGGGGCAAAAGGGGCGGGGGGGAATTTAAAATAAAATTTCTGGAAACAAGAAATGGATTACTCTTTTAAATGGGATTACTCTTCAGGGCCTGACTGAAGGTGGCTGGAACGGAGGATAAGCTTAGTGCAGACATGACTTAACATGCAAACAAAGTCCAATAATTATTTTAATAATGTGCACAGGTTTGAGGTATGTTTTTTTTCAGTAGAGCATCCAGCTCAATGTCAAAGCAGTCCCTCTTGTTTTATCACTATGGTTACGCTGACCAGTGGCCAATCAATTTGCTTAACACAACAAAAACATTTGCAATCAGTCAACGCCAGATTTGGTGGGTACTGGCTGGTGAACTGAGAGATGGGAGAATTCAGAGAAAGAGAGAGCTTGGGGCTTGAGAGCTTTCGTCTACTCTGCCTGCTTGTCTTTTTTTGTCTCTTTCATTCTCTCTGTTTTGCTCATTTTCTTTCCCTCGGGCCACCTCCTCTTCCTCACTGCTACAGATGTCTTTAATGTCAATTCGTGACAGGTTCACTCTTGGTTCATTTAGCAAGTCCTTGCAATCACAGATTCTGTTTAACTGAACTGACTTAAGTAAATATCCTAATATATAGGATATATCATATCATATACATCATATCATTTATTAAATATATTGTCCCCTTGGAATTATAAGGTTCTATCTGACATTTTTTTGTCAAAATTGAGTTATTCACATATTCTCATTCTGTGACAACTTATTTACATTATATGATAGATTTCACAACTCAAAACTACTCGGAATGCAGATAGAACCTTATAATTCCAAGAGGATGATATGTATATTTCCACACACACACACACACACACATTTTCCCACTGGTGGAGGCATTGTTTATGTAGTGTTATGTGTTTATAATTAGTTTTTAAATTCTGTGTCATTTTTTTTCAAGGCACCGAACCCCCAATTGCTCCCCAGGCACTGCAGCAATAATGGCTGCCCACTGCTCTGGGTGTGTTCATGGTGTG
>NW_015547665.1:1876510-1877062 GCF_001515605.1 Sinocyclocheilus anshuiensis | reverse complement strand
GTGTGTGTGTGCGTGTGTGTGTGTGTGTGTGTGTGTGTGTGTGTGTGTGTGTGTGTGCACTTTGATGGGTTAAACGCAGAGGACAAATTCCGAGTATGGGGCACCATATTTGGCTTACATGTCGTCATTTATTCATATTGCTTATGTATAATTTATTAATTATTTATAAATGTGATGCATTTCCAATGCATATGTAAATTTTAATATATGTTATAGTAATATATGTAATTGTTATATACAGTATATAGAAGGGTGGTTACATTTTTACATTTTTAGATAACCATGTTCCTCCATGTCTGGCAGTACATATAAGTTTGTGCATCATTTGAATTGGTGGCTACAGGCGTATTTTCAAGTATGGATTTTGTTTAAATTGTAATAATATTTTACAATATTACTGTTTTTACTGTATTTTTGATAACATAAGTGATCAAAAATCTTTAAATCAGACCTCAAAGCACATGAATAATAATAATAATAATAAAATATTTTAATTAGATTTGGTTTCCCCTTTTCTTTCTTTCTTTCTTTCTTTCTTTCTTTCTTTCTTTC
>NW_015547665.1:1861873-1876396 GCF_001515605.1 Sinocyclocheilus anshuiensis | reverse complement strand
CCTCCCCTCCATCCTTCCTTCCTTCCTTCCTTCCTTCCTTCCGTCCTTCCTCCCTCCCTCCCTCCCTCCCTCCCTTCCTTCCTTCCTTGGTCTATATATTTGCCATTTTTTATAGTATAGTAAATGGAGAACATAAATTAGAAATGTTTACCTCATGTTGCCCACATCATGGCTCAGTGTGTCAGAGCATGTAATCTGTATCGCTGAACTAGCAATGTAGCCATGCGATAAGCCATCAAAACTTGAAGCGTGTGCACTGAACAGTTGATAAATGTTCTTGTCTTTCTCATATCACTGTGCTTTCATGTGTTATCACAAACCTAGACCTCAGGCACCAGCAACAGAAAATGTCCTCTACTATGGTGAACACACAAGAGTTTTTTGGGTGAACTCTCACTTTAATGTGTTATTATTCAATGACATGAAATAAATTAGATTTTAATCAATTGTTCTCAGTTAAACTTGCGTTCTCAGCATCTAGTTTTGCTAGTATTTGCATTAAGCATGCTTTCCACGCTTACAGTCTGTGTCCCTTCAGTGATGGAATTGGCGCCTCCCAGGCACCATGAGGCTTTAGTTTGATTGACAGCTGCTAGAGCTACACAGCCAGAGATGGGATCTCTACACTGCTGCACTTGTTCTTGGGTAAATGGGCAATACAGCAGGAGTCTCTTTCATTAGCTGACTCCTTTGAGAGAGACCCAAACACGAACCCTCATTAATTAGTGCAAGCCCATCTCTAGCATCAGCCGCTGAATGACAACTAGCTCCGGTTAGCTCGAGGAATCAAAGTCCCTCCTGAACTCTGAACCTGAATATTTTTTCATAAACACCTTAAATTAGTTATTTGCTGTTTTATGCAGAAACCCCCCTTTTTTTTTTTTACCTTAAAGGGTAGTTCACCTTCAGTTGCTGGTCCCCATAGACTTGCAGTGTTTTTATTTTATTTTTTTTTTTCATACTATTGAAGTCAATGGGGATCAGCAACTGAAGGTGAACTATCCCTTTAATTTGCAATATGTAACTATTTGTTTTTTGCCATAAGTATTAGCTAAATTTTAGTAGATAACTCAACCTGCTGTGGACATGAATTGTGGCTTATCGGGGAGAGATTTTTATTTATTTTTTTTTTAAACTAATCAAACGTATGAATTTCACTTGGTGGACAATAAACATGAGGCAAAAAAATAATAATAATAAATAAATAAAGTGAAATAAAATAAATAGATAAATACGTATCTACACATTTAAAAACAACTTTATAGAATGTACATATATTATTGTTCAAAGGTCTGAGGTCAGTAAGATTTTTTTTATTTTTATAAATTAATAATTTTATTCAGTAAGGACAAATTAAATTGATGAAAAGTGACCGTAGACATGTTACATGCATGGGATGTAACAACATAATATTACAAAAGATTTATAATCCTTTCTTTTCATTCTATTCTTTTATTCAAGAATCCTGAAAATAACTGTATCAGTTTCCACAAAAAAAAAAATATTAAGCAGCACAAGTGTTTTAATATCGATAATAAATAATAATAAATGTTTCTTTAGCAGCAAAACATCATATTAGAATTATTTCTGAAGAATCATGTGACACAGGAGGAATCATCACAGAAATCCATTACAGTTTAAAATATATTAATATACAGTATATATATATATATATATATATATATATATATAAATCGTAATACTATTTCAGAATTCTACTGTTTTTACTGTTTTTGATTAAGTAAATATTTATTTATTGCTTTTCAGACGACATCCACAACAAAAAATATTTTAATACCCCACTATTTTACATATGAAATAGCAGAGGCAAAACACATACATAAAACATGTACAAGCAGACAACTGAATAATTTTTCTTCTTGAACCAAGCTAAAGCACATTGATTCTTTGATTTAGTTGGATGTTGTTCCAGTGATGCCAACAGGGATGACTTCATTGCCATGTTCTCATAGAGAAGGCAACATGTTTCAGTGGTAGACAGCCATGATTTGTGCGCTTAGCATGTCCACAGATGGCTGGGAAGAGAACGAAGAGGGTGACCATGTGTATGGCCTATGGAGTTGGCACAGAGCAGGACTTGCATATTTCCATTGATGTGCATGTAAGACTACATATGGGCAACTAGTGGTCTTCAACTTGCAACTTCCTCTGTGTTGTTTACATTCAATACTCCATACCCCCAAGAGACATTCAAGACCGAGGCTGTCACACTCACAGCATCTTCCTCATTAGTGTTCAGGCTATATATCGATGTGACTTGATGAGCACTGACTCTTGCCTTTGATTGTCCTGTTGTTGAGATTTGGTTTGCCTGTGTTACAATAGAAGGACAGAAATGAATGGCAGGTGGACATGTTTATTCCCAGCATGCCTGTTGATGGCACACGGCTGAAACAGTCTCCCTACTGCTCTCTAAGCTGCTTGACTTTTTTCAGACATGGTCAAAGAGTGGCAGAGGAAAGTTTTCCTACCCTTAGCAAGACACAATAATAATAAACTATTATAGCTATAATTATAGCTTGTCAGAGACTATATATATATATATATATATAAAGTGTGATAAATGTAATAATTCCCATCTATTTCTATTGTGTAATTTCCATTGTATTAGGCATCAATTTGACCCATATATTTTACTATGTTAAAAATGAACTGCACAGACACTAACTAACTAATTAAAAAATATGCAAATAACTATAAATAGTTTGTATAAATAAAAAAGTATAAATAGTTTTTAACATTATTTGTAAGTGGTTTAAGTAGTATTTTCCTTGGATGATTCAGAAGATGAGTTTCAGTTTTGAGTAAAGTTTGAGTCTTAAATAGTTTAACCAGTATATTTAACCTGTGTGTATGTATGTATTTGCATTTATGTATTTATTTATGAATGAATGAATGAATGAATGAATGAATGAAAACATTAAATACTTTACAATGTACAGTTCTTTAGATAAATGATGAATGATAAATGGATAACACGGTAAAATGGCTTGTTAATATGGTCATACAAGAAAGAAAATCATATAGGTTTTGAAAACATGAACGTGAGGAAATTATGACAGATTTGTAATGCATAAGTGAACTATTCACTTAAGTTCACCTGAATAATCTGCAAAAATATAAGATATGAGCAAAACCGTAGGGTAATTAAATGCCAGTCAAATGAATAAGTACTAAGCTTGCCATACTCAAACTGTCATCTAATCTTTTGAGTGTTTTTAATATACTGTATAAGAAAGCTTTCTGCTAAAACACTTATTTAGATCATCTCAGACATTTACGAGACATTTGCAGGGCATGACCAGTGCATAAAAGGAGAGCATCAGTGAATAGATCAGCGTGCTGTCAGGTGAAGTGATTAATAGATTGATTAGCTCTGTAGCATGATACATGTTCAACACATTCACCAGCTCTCATTCTGTCCACAAACATCCACATTTGTTAAGCTAGATAAAAAAATAAAAAAATAAAAAGTTCAAACATAAGATATAAACTAGATGGGTTCATTTTGCTGTACATATACACTAAAATACAAGATATGAGTTTACATATTTTGGCACCCATGCAGAAGCGTAAAAAATAAAAAGGGTAATGGAAACCATTTCAAGTTTCCCTGAACAGTATAGACTCATAATTTATTGGCATTTACTAAGCATAATTAAGCGAATGATTTCAGTTGCATTTAAGTAATTATGCACAAACATATGTCTGAGTATGTCAAACAGAGGGAGCTCAGTTTATCCATGCCGGATGCACATATACCTCAGAGATCTGGGAGCATATGCGGTTATTTACATATGGAAATTATAATTAGTCACTACTCAAGTATACTGTTATTGCTCCCCATGTACAGTCAACCCCCTGCAAGCTCCATGGCATAATTTTAGCATATATTACGTATAGTTCTGCAGTTAATAAGTCTCAGTGTTATTATGTGACATGTTGAATATGTAGGTCTGAGGGAGGCGGACCAGGACAAAAATACAATAAAATAAAATAAAAAAATAAAACAGATATACACTAGAAATATTAGACTATTAGACAAGAGTATTAGGAAAAAAAAAAAGGTTTACACTAGTTTGTCTTTCTTTTCTTTTTTTGAAGGTTCATACAATTTGGAACAGCATATGCCATGTTTGTAGTTGTCATGTTTGGGCAAAGTGTTGAATTTAAGGATGAATTCCTGTTTAGTTTATTAGTGAATTTAATTTAAATTGGCAAAACCCCACAGGATGTTAAATTGACACATGAAGTGTGATTTTCCATGGGCCTTACAGACAGATTTATGGACTATGGTGGAAGAAGTGTTTGAATTTCAGTAAATCACACTTCCTGTCGTTTCAGTTCAACATCCTGTGGGGTTTTGCCAAAATTTTAAATTTGCAAAAATGTCCCTGTATGAGTTGTTGTCTCATATTACAGTAGCTGTATTAAGCAGTAGCATTCAATAAATTGAATGAACAAATTTAAAAATAAAACACTGTATACACTTCACTATATAAATTATGCATTGGTTCTTATTAAAGCAACTGTATTAAAGTTCTTCAGTCAAGAGCAGTGAGTGATTTTCCTCTTTGTGTTTTGTTGTTTTATTAACATTAAAGGGACAGTTCATCTAAAAATGAAAATTATGTCATCATTTGCTCACTCTCAAGTTGTTTTAAACCTGAATGAGTTTCTTTCTTCTGTTGAACATAAAAGTTATTTTGAAGAATGTGGGTAACCAAATAGTTGCTGGTCCTCCCCAGTGACTTCCATAGTTCCAATTATTTTTTTTTTCCTTTTCCCTTCTGTCAAAGTCAATGGGGACCAGCAAATGTTTGGTTACCCACATTCTTCAAAATATCTTCTTTTGTGCTCATCACAAGAAAGAAATTAATACAGGTTTGGGACAGCTTGAGAGTGAGTTTATAATGACATTTTTTTTTTATGAACTATCCCTTTAATGACAAGCAGTAGCATGTTTAGTACTATTAATCTGCTGTCGCTTTAAGCTCTGCACACATCTAATATACAGGCACGCATCCATTTTTCTCTCGACTGTTTACTTTCACTTTAGACATATTTATATGTAAACCTTGTGTGTTTTTCTGTCATTATTTACTCACTTCAAACCTGTATCACTTACTTTCTTTTCTTTTATGGAACATAAAATAAAATAATGAAGACTGTTGGTAACCAAAAAGAAGAATGTTGGTAACCAAGAGGATTTGTTTACCAGTGACTTTCATTGTATGAACAAAAATACTGAAATGTTTCTCAAATCATCCTCTTTTATGTTCCACCGTTTAAGTTAGGCCGTTGTAGCCTAAACATTTGTGTAATACATTTTTCAAATAAAATATTTCTTTCTAAGGCTAGTTTTTGTAATATCTACTTGACATTTTTCTCATTTAACACAATAATGGCTTTAAATGATCTTTTAGGGTGTTTTCACAGCCAAATTTAATCTGTGATTTATTAGATTAATTAATCGCAACATCATGTAATTAATTAGATTTTTTAAAAATTAAACACCGACAGCCCTAATTCATGTTATTATTTCCATAATCATAATCATAGGGCTGAAACTGTACTGACTGAACTTTGGGAGAGGCATTGATATAATCATTTTAAAAAGTATAATATACCTAAATCAGCTCTAGATTTGTCTACATTTCTATGGTACTTGCAAGGCTGCATTATATTCTTTTGGCATTCCTTTTCATTTCTGGCTGATTTGATCAAAACAATTAGCTCTATTTTTGCTGTTTTGAAAGTACTAGTATTTGCTACAGGAAATGTGAATTTAAAGTGTAATATGCATTGATACAGATTTGAAAATCACACGAAAATAGTAGACATTTAAATGACAGATATATAAATCATACAGACACACACACGTGTGGTAGGAACATCCACAGAGGTGTTGACAGGATGAATGTCATGTTTGCTCATGTGTACAGTTAGACAGACAGATAGTGAAAGAGACACGGGGAAGTATTAAAGTGTGTGACTGTGCTGTCATGTCTGACTTGTTCATCTTCTCAAGGGCGTTTTGATTGAGGACTATTTTACGATCAATTCCAAAAGACATGCCCCATATAATATCTCTATCATTCTATGGATATCCTTGTAGCATGGGGAATTTGAGATTAATATAATTAAACATTTGGTTCACTGACATGCTTCGAGTGCCTCGGGAAATCAGAAGTTACAGTAGTTTGCTAAATAAGAAATGTTACTTTGATCTTTTATTTATCAACCTTAATATTGCAGGCATTCTTGCCAGAGTTTGGTAGTGCGAATCCAGAATACAACTGTTTGTTAATCCACATCTGTGTTGACAGCTGTGCTCAGATACGCTTCCCTGACCTCGCTGACGGTTTCTTTGTGCCAGATTGCCACCCTTGGCAGCAAGACGTTGCATGAGGGAGCACGGGGCCTGATCCGCACCAGGTTTGCCTGTGAAACCCACATGCTTTAATCAAAAAAAAAAATAAATCCAGTTTTAAGCTTAGAGCATCTGACCACAAAATACACCCACCACCAGACAGAACAATAGTGCTGATTGCTCTTGTAAGGTGGGAGTGGTGTTAAAAAAAAGTTTCCGCTGGCATGTCTATCAGTATTCTGTTTCATTAAATTGAGCATTACAAGCTTATAATTATCTTACAAAGTGATAAAAAGGCAGGCGGTACACTTTTTCCCCCTCTTTGTAGCAGTGAATTTAACCGCTGAAGATAAATTACTGGCAATAATTAGCACTTAAGTGACTGATTAATGCATCTGGGCATATAATCAGTTATTGAAGAGGAATAGAAGAATTAACTGGGATTTGAGGGTATTATATTGGAAAATTGAAGAGATTTTTTAAATTTATTTTCTTCATTCGTTTGCTTAAAGAACGTGGTACTGTGGTATTTGTTTATTTCTGAGAGAGAGAGAGAGAGATTTTTTTAAATATTCTATTATTTTTTTTATTTATTTCAATTTAATGTTTTTTTTTTTTCTTTTTCGTTTTTGCTGTTTCATCTAAATGATGAGTGGTTAGTGAAACATTTGCAGGTGTTTGCACTGAAGAAATCACTGCTTGCTCCTCTTAGACTCTCTAAAGAACTTCTCCCACTGGCAATTTTTCAAACGGGTTGTAATGGGCTTTGAATCAGCCATCAAAAACTAGGGAGTCTTTTTTGTTAGCCTGAATATTTTATGTGGATTGGAGATTCTCCAAACTCTTTGTGCTCCTGATTCTAAGGCTTGTTCTCTCAGACACAAAACCCACATACACACAAAATAATTTGGTGTGATGACCAAATGTGTCTTTTGTTCACTAGTACCTCTTTTCCACCAAAACTGGTGCTGGTTCTCATGATGCAGTCACTACTCGACTTATGCAAAATTAATTTCAATCAGTTTATGTTTTAAAGCAAAACCTGGAAATGTTGGTTTGGATGAATTTGAATAGGAGAGGAACTTGAAGTATACTCCTAAAGGGGTCATATGACGTTGCTAAAAAAAAAAAAAAAAAACATTAATTTGTGTGTTTGGTGTAATGCAATGTGTTTACATGGTTTAAGGTTCAAAAAACACATTATTTTCCACATACTGTACATTATTGTTGCTCCTCTATGCCCTGCCTTTCTGAAAAGCATCGATTTTTACAAAGCTCATCTGTCTGAAAAGTGTGTTTGTGCTTTGATTGGCCAGCTATCCAGTGCGTTGTGATTGGCCAAATTCCTCAAGTGTGTGATGGAAATGTTACACCCCTTACCAGGTTCAGGAAACTTTCCTCCATAAAATGCGCTGCACACTCAAATATTTGGGTTGCACTGTTCTTTACTAATCTTCTGTATGCACGAACAGCTTTTAACACTCCAAAAACAAAGGAAAACATGAAATCGCATCATATGACCCCTTAAGGGTGTTTTTCAGTGATGCATAGAAGAACCATAGTTGGTTCCCCAAAGAACCTTTTAAAATAATCATTTTTTTCTTAGTATAAAGACCATTTTAATAATCTACACTCTTAAAAATAAAGGTTCATCAACGGTTCCATGAAAAACCTTTAACATCCATGGAACCTTTTCATTGCATAAAATGTTCTTTATAGTGGGGGAAAAAGTTTAGATTAAAAAAAAAAATTTCTTCACACTAAGAAAAAGATGGTTCTCTTAAGAACTGTTCACTTTTGGGAAGCAAACACGGTTCTTCTAAGGCATCACTGTGAAAACACCCTTCTGGAACCTTTAGTTTTAAGAACGCAAGTGATCCTCATCCCATTGGAAATAATATAGGAAATAGTGCAGTGATTCTTAAGAAAATGTTATGTAAAGAACAGAGCAGAATGGAATTGAAAATAGAATTTTACTTTATTTTTTTGGTATTGCATCATGCTTTTGAGAGTAGTTATTTTAACTGCAGGGAAAGTGTATAGCAAACAGATTTGGAAAGCTGTTCCACAGAGGGTCAAATGTAGGGCAAAAGCCATGGAGTTTTTTGTTGTGAACAGCTTGAGCACTTCCAGTGAGTCAGTCGTGCGCTTGGCAGAATTATTTTTTCAGTCTCTGAAGCAGTTCTGCTATTCCTCAACTCAAGAGCAGATGCATTGGAACTATTCCTTTTGACTTATTCTTTTCCACTGAATGATAAACAATTTTAAAATCTTTCTGGAAGCCACAAAACACTTCAGTCTGAGTAGAGTGGCGTATTAAAATGTTATCTCAATGCTGAGTAATATAGATGTGCATTTATGCTTAATTACATGAATTAATTCCACCCCCCATAATTTTGGCCACTTCTGGGGTTTTATCGAGCTACCAAAAAGACATCATAATAATAAAAAAGTCTAAATTAATTATGATTGTTTATTTATTTATTAATTATTTTATTTAATTGTTTAATTTATTTGTAATAAATTGTATTTATTTTATTGTATTTTTTTTATTAATGTAAGTTTAAAAATTATTTTCATTTAAACATTTTCAATTGAATATTGTCATCAGTCAATTGTACACTTTCATAAGTTATACATTCATAAAAAATACTCTGCATGCAAGTGAATGATTAATTCAGCTAAATAATTTGCTCAGATTTGCTAAAAAAATTATTTGTTCATTTATATCTGAGAGAAAACACCATTTTTATTATTTTATATTTTTACTGTAGACAATGTGACCTTAGTCTTTTCTTTACTGTTACAACATGTAATAATTTGTATAAAGCTAAACTTAAGAGTCAAATGCTGAACTGTGGAAGGTCAAAGCAAGCACTACAGGCACTCAAAAAGCTGTGACCAATAAAGACGACTGAATGGTCAGCTAGAGGGTTGATTTTAGACGTGCTGCAAATTATGGGCTTTAGTATTGAGGAATCTGTCAGTGTCATTCTCATAAATTGACCGTCACTTTCCTGAACATATGCTGTAGGAAAGAGGAATTGCTCCATTAAATGAACAAATGTGAATAGACCAGTAAATCCTGAGGGGAATGGATGATAAATCGGACAGAAAGGGAAGGGTACGTCCACACACTGGTTAGAATTTGGAGAGACTTTTTAAAAAGAAAAGTAAACGACTCTATTATTTAATATTCTGTCCTAGATCAGTAATCATGTAAATGTTATTCTGATAATAATAATATTTATAATGGGACAAATAATATTAACCTCTTAACTGTCATTCCTTTTTTTGAACATAGACATGCTGAACTAAATATTTTGGAATCTAAAATTGCTATAAAATCAAAGCAATATGTCTAAATAAGTTGTGTTCCAAATTTGAAGTTGATATCACAAAAATTGAGGTTCCTCTATTGTTTTACTTTGGCGCTATATCAAAAATAGCCACCGGGTGACATCCAAACTCCATTAAATGTTTTAATGCATTTTCCTATCACAAATTTATAAATTTCTGCCACAATATTGCTTATATCACAAAATAGTCACGAAATATGGAACTTTCCAGCGATATATGTTTTGTCAAGTTAGAAGAAGTTTTGATTACAAAATATTGTTACATTTTGTAATACATTTGTAATACATTACCCACTAGGGAAGGAGCCCGCTAAAATGATAAAATGTTTATTGAATGTCTGATTTCAAAATGGTTTTCACAGGATGAATTTTGAGTGTTTAAGCTTTCAATTTATATCTAATTTGGGATGATTACTAACATATGTGAAAGGCAAAACAGGCCATAAAAAAAGAGTTAACAGGTTGAATTAGAAGGATTTTCACTGGTAGCATCTTTTGGACCTTGTACACATATACATTGAAATGAAACTGCAATCTCACCTTCCTAATGGGGTGCGTTGCACCTTGTTTTCATTCAGTTGTGCGTATTTCAGACATTTCTTTATCCAATGTACCTGTAAACATCTCTGTCATAGCTCTATATAAATGATGCATGGGTTACACATATTAATTACATTTCAACATGCTATTCACGCATAATTTTCAACTAAATCGCCTGGAATCACACTCTGGGCTTTTGACCAGGACTACGGTTTGCTGCAATAGCCTTTGCATTTAATGCTGGGTCTGTTTGTGAATGTGTAAAGATGACTGCAGTCAGCACCAATGAAGCTCTCTTTCCATGGTTAATGAGAGGCACGCATTTGTGTGCACAAGCAGCTCACCGAAAAAAAAAGATGACATTGGGGAGAATGGCAAATTTCAATGTGCAGTGGAATATTAACTACTAGGAGCGCCTGTGAACAAACAGTGACTTATTTACACACGAAGTCAAGATAAGCTCACAGTATCTAAATCTTAGGCAACAGCAAACAAGAATTTTCATGAACCCCTAGATTATAGTTTACACAAAGCTTTTTTATGAGTATATAACAGCCCATGAATTGCATTGCCAACAAGGGATATTTTATTATTATTATTATTATTATCATAATTATGTTGTCAAATAAAATGTAATTCATATTTAAGAGATTGCACATGCCTGTTTTTGTCATATCATCATAATATATTAATAGTATGCAAAATGACAAAAATAATTTGATCTGCCTTCAAGATTGTATGCGCCTCATAATTATATTAACTGAACAGTATTATCTGGACTTTTGATTGATTATGATTTTATTACAATACTACAAAGAATGGGCTAAATAAATCCATTAATATTTGCTTATTAGTTAATTGGGGTAAATTTGTTACTAGGGTAATTTTGTAGCTTTTTGCATATCAAAGAATTTGGGACAAGTTAGATTACAGTATACTACAAATTATGCACTTTCGTTTGTCATTATAGTCAATAGTGCTCGTCTCATGAGCACTTTGTATTTTTCTTTCTTTCTTTCTTTCTTTTTTCTTTCTTTCTTTCTTTCGTTCTTTTTAATTAAAACTATTACAGTCACCTATTTGCATATAATTTTAAACATGAATGTTCTCAATTCTATGCTCAGCAATGAAATCATTGCCTTTCATGTTGTTCAGTAAAAGTAGTTCAACCGTTTAATGCATGAAATAATATTTTATTTAATTGTACTTTTTTAATTTTAATTTATACATTTTTTTATCTAATTTTTATCATCCCCACAGCCGAAGCAATGAAATAAAAAAAAACAGAAATCATGTTCATGGATGAGCTAATGTATTAAAGATTTATTAACGTTGTAGTATGAAGCAGAGTGAGGCTGAAAGCCATCGAAGCGAAATGAGGTCGCTGAACGAGTGCGACACACGGCTCGAAAGCAGCAGAGCTTTTATTATTCCACAGTCGACCGCTTCTGCTCCTTCCGGAAAGCAGCGGAAGTAAGCAGCGCTGTTTTATCATACTAGATACATTTGAACGTTCTGTTATAATGCTACTCTGTGCGGTTGTCACCTGTCTAATAAAATGCATAGCATATTAAAGCATCTTTGGTGTTTTCATGTTTTCTACAAAACAAAACCGGAAATCGAGGGTGTATGACGTCATTGGCAGGCGACACTCAGTGACACTATAGACACGGTCCGTGTCACTAGTTAAAATTGCTTATTTCTCTGGATTTAAACATTCTTCGAAACATTTGGGACAAAGTACACAAGTCAGCAAAATATATAAACTGTTCTAGTGGTTTTTGAATATTTTAATAAAAAAAAACTTACATATTGTGCCTTTAAGTTTAGTTTAGTTTAGTTCATAACATGAACTGAACTCCATGCACAAATGACCTAAAATGTCTGAAAAGAGTTTGATATCCATCTGACATTGTGAAGTTGAGTTTTCCAAACAGTCTACAATATATGGATTTATTTAATTTCATATGCCAGGATCTATTAACTTTTAACAAAATGTGACTTTTGTTGACAGGAGTGTTGGGGCATAGCTTTTTTTCCACTGAGCTCATTGCAGTGCATTCTGGAATTGTCTCCGATGGAGGATACATGTATAAAGTTACAAGGTAAATAAAATTAAACTTTTCCTGTTCAATTATCAAATTGCAAATAAACATGATTGTTTCGTTTTTTTTTTTTTAAACATTTTGTATTAATCCCACTATTACGACTATTTTAGTGACACACAAATAAAAAATACTTTGAGAATAAATTCAAAATTATGAAAATAAAGTACAAATATTTTGAGAATAAAGTCAAAATTGCAAGAATAAAGCCATAGCAATACAAAAATAGTCAAAATATTTTGTGAATAATGTCAAAATTGCGAGAATAAAGTCGTAGTAATATGAGAGCAATAAAGTCAAAATTACGAGAATAAAGTAAAAATATTTTGAGAATATAGTCAAAATTACGGGAATTAAGTCGTAGCAACTACAAGATTAAAGTTATAATATTAAAGAGTATAGCCTATTATAGCCTATATTGTGCATGCAAATGGCCTGGATTGGGAGCACCGGGAGAAATTCCGGTGGCCTGGTAACTGATTTGAATATATGTGGGATTATTAGCAGAAATCACACCACATGACATATACGTGCAGGGACAACATGCTTGGAAATAATATTTCACGTTTTCGAATGCATTCGTTATTTATAGTGCCCCAGCCACCCAATAATAGCAATAAGCTTTGTGCTTTTTTGCTTGTACCATGAATAAAACAGCTTGTGAATAGTCACCAAGTTAACGAGTTGGAGCCCGCTTCAACTTTTAGAATGTTTTATTGCTGTTTTTAATTAAATACATGTGAAGAATGAAAGGTTGGACGCCACAGCCGTTTTTTTTTTTTTTTTCGGAATAGGTGGTGGAATTTTCACATTAATTAACATTATTCACGCAATATACTGGCCTTGCTACGACTTTATTCTCATACTACAACTTTAATCTCATAATGCTACACCTTTATTCTCAAAATATTATGATTTTAATCTCATATTTCAATGACTTTATTCTCAAAATATTATGGCTTTAATCTCACATGGCTATGATTTTATTCTCGTAATTTGGATTTTATTCTCAAAATATTATGACTTTAATCTCGTAATCTTACATTTATTTATTTATTTTGTTGTTGTTGTTGTTTTATGTGGCACTAAAACGCCATTGTACTATTTGATTGGATTGCTATAAGTTAAGAACAAAATGTGAAAAGAAATTGATTATGCTTCCACTTTCCAGACTGAAAATGGACAAGGGCAATTTGAGTGCATTGCATTATGGGATGCAGTCATTCACCTCTCCTTACCTTCTGTATTTTAAAGAAATTACTGTAGTCTTACTAATGCTCCTTCATAATCTCTGTATCTTTCTTTTTTATCAGCCGTGTAGGGTATCAGACCGAATCACCATTGCAGAATTGATGTTATACGGCTCGTTCAAGGAATCGCTGGCCGTATCAGTGAACAGCCGTAAAACAGTGATTCTGTCCAAATTCCCTTTAAAATCTTAAATGATTCCCTTTGAGCTAAATTGACCTGTTTCCCTTACAGCCGTCTACTTCTAGGTCTACACACTTCACAGTTGACCTGTCAAAATCAGTGTCCATCCGTCAGGAACCTCACTGAAATATCCTCTCTAATACAGGTAAGTCACACATGCAGTCATCTGTCACTGTGTATGGCTGTAGGAAAGTGTGAATCCTGCGCACTGCCACTGCTCATTCTGCCGTCTGTATCGCTCACTGAATGTCAGACAGCTCATATTAGCTCACTCAGCACTCTCTGGATACAAATGATGACAAAAAGACATTGTCCCTCTTAGTATTAACTTACTTTCAGTCGTCTTAGCAGCTGTCTTCATTCAAGTTGCACTGGCTCGTCATTCCAAATGAGATTTTGTAGTCCTTCAGGCTGGGCATTTTTCATTGGAAATAGTTGAGTCCTATTCTAAGAGATAAATCAGATTTAGTCTGTATGTCTCTGTGTATCTCCGTTCATTCTAAGGATTTTTGCTCAGGATGGCAGAGAGGAAAATAACCTGTTTTTCTTATAAAAAATACTCCACTGGATATATATTGTAATTAAAAATGAAAACAAAACAGAAAAACTGTATTACTCCTAGTATCATCATCTTGTATTAAAACATTAACGTTAACAAAATAAAAATGATATATTTAATATATATTATATAATA
>NW_015547665.1:1851931-1861674 GCF_001515605.1 Sinocyclocheilus anshuiensis | reverse complement strand
ACACACACACACACATATATATATATATATATATATTGTCATATCATTATAATGAAAATTGACTGAAATAATTTTATCTGACTTAAAAATGATAATTAGATTGATTAATTATTAATTGTATTATTTGACCATTACCTGGACTTTGCATTCATTAAGATGTTGTTACATTACCACAAAGAATGGACTAAAAAGCCTTTTATAATTGTTTGTTAAATCAGGGTAAATTATTATTTTGTAGCTTTTTGCATATCAAATAATTATAATTAGATTATAGTAGAGACATAGTTTTGCTCATCGTTATATTGATCAGCATTTGTCTCGTGAGGACCTTGCAAACAACTTTTCTTTCGTTCTTTCTTTCTTTCTTTCTTTCTTTCTTTCTTTCTTTCTTTCTTTCTTTCTTTCTTTCTTTCTTTCTTTCTTTCTTTCTTTCTTTCTTTCTTTCTTTCTTTCTTTCTTTCTTTCTTTCTTTCTTTCTTTCTTTCTTTCTTTCTTTCTTTCTTTCTTTCTTTCTTTCTTTCTTTCTTTCTTTCTTTCTTTCTTTCTTTCTTTCATGTGAGGTTATGTGTTCCAAATAATCTACATTATATAGATATTCAGTTATATATTTCATTCATTTGATTTGCCAGGATCTATTAACTATCTATTAAGTAGAGGTACACTGTCTGTACTGTTGTACATACACAGTATTATGACTTTCAAGGTGTGCAATATTGAGCAGTACTTCAAAAAGCTTTTCCAAGGTGTGTCACTGTTAAAGTTCGGAAAAATGAAAAATTGTGTCTTGATAATAGCTTTAGTTTGTTGCTGTTTCCTTTGTATGTCATCCCAAAGCTGTAGTAAGGAAGAAAGTATTAAGAAAGTAATAATACGTTTCAACAATATCACTATTACAAAGGAGAGTCCTGCAATAAATACAGTTCTCTGTGAGGCTTCAGCTCCCACAAGATGTTTAGACGAGAAACCATATTTTTTAAAGAAATGTTGGCTAATCAGGAAGCATAAACCAGTTATTGTTCTAGCTTGTTCTAGCTGTTATGTTGTTGGCAGGATGCTCTGAGATACAATGAAAACTCAATAAGCAATGAAGTCATGCAAAAGATTTTCTTGTCGGTAATTTAAATCAGGTTGGAATTCTCCTAATTGCCAAATATAATTTTTAGTCAATAAAACTAGAAAGCACACTAAATTCAAAGTATTCTAAGTATTTTGGTTACAATTATTCCATTTTTGCAGAGCCTCATGTGAATCAGGTTCAGCTTTATTTGGACAGTTCATGTGATTCTAGCGGTTCACTCAAGTAAATCAAGTAGACTACTTGTGATTCACTAGATTCACTGATTTATTTGGGGGCATGTTAATCTTCAATATATATATATATATATATATATATATATATATATATTTATTTTTTGTGTGTGTGTTCTGCAGAAGAAAGAAACTCATGCAGGTTTGAAACAACATGCGTTAATGGTGACAATATGTTAATTTTTGGGTATACTATCAATTTAATATACATTGTATATAATTAATTAAGGCTTTAATAATAAAAGTTAAGCTAAATCAACAGCAATTGTGGCATAATTTTGATTGCAATAATAATAATAATAATAATAATAATAATAATAAAGTATTAACTGGCACTGGGCCAGTTTTATGAAGGATTTATTCTATGCTTATAATCTATAATTTTTCAACAAATACATACACTACCTTTTCTCATAAAACTTATTATTTTATTTTTAGGTTATTATTATTATTTGTTTTCATTTTCTGAATTGAAAATTATTGTGATAATGTTATATAAAGTGTACTGTATATATAATATACATATACACATATACATATATATATATATATATATATATATATTTCTATGCATTTTATATATTTTATTGCATTGCATTATTTAATGACAACATCATCTTGCTCTTTTTTTTGGTGATTGTGTGAGTTAAGAGTTTGTCCTGAATTTGGCTTTCTCATTATTTATAACAAGTTTCTTGTTTCTACAAATTTAAAACATATTTGAACTTAATTAGCTCTTGTTTACTTGTTCTTGATGAACTGCCGTGATTTATGCATTCATAATTATCTGTAGTTTAAGTAATAAAACTGCGGTCTTGAAGTTAGAACGTGGGCACAAACAAATGGCATGAGCTTGAGTCATTTCCCTATAAAATGTTGCCAGTGTAATAATATTTAGTTTAAAGCACAAATGGGGTTTAACCACCAAGTTTGGGTCCGTACATCGGATGCTTAACCCTGTGAGGAACAGACAAAATTACTAAGCAGGGTAATTGCTCAGCAGGTTATTAAGTGCATCCAAATTTGTGACTGTAGAAAAGGATGTGCTTGGTCTTTCTGAGTAAGTGCCTTACTGTGACATTAAAGGTGTTTTATTGCTAGCGGTTTGTAATATGGCGTTGGCCACTCTGAGGGCAATAGGCTGTACTCTGCTCTGTAGAATAAGGAGACACAGTTCCCTTCAGGGTTTCAATAACATCTTATTACCTCTGCTTTCCCTTCAGTACCATCAGCTCATACATTATAACCATACAACAAATAAACAGACTTGGTTATAGCTCATGCGTTGAACCAAATAAATGGAGCTTCCCTGAAAACTCTCTTAGTCCAGTTTCAAAGCCCCACAGACACAATTTGATCAAGTCATATTTTGTGGGAGCAACTTAAGCATTTATCTTCGTAATTATGAAATATTTGCTGTGCCTCTGTTTGCCTGTTGCATCTAAAATCACTTATATAAATACACTTATATACAAAAAAAAAGTTGTTTACTAGAGGCACCATACTATGAGCGATGGAGTGGGGTGAGCGCTTAGTTGCAGTGTGGTGCATTTAAACTTTTCAAGTTACACGTATTATGTTTTTTTTTTTTTATTAATTATACTTTTATTTTATATTATTATGTTTTCAGTGTCTAAATCCTTGTGACTGCAAATCTGTCTTAAGATGGCTTTGATGGCAGATTGGAATGCTCTCAGAGACATTTTCACTAACCTTCACATGACTCTCACTAGAATTGACCATCTCTGGGATCGATGTCACTAACTTTTTTTTGTTAAACATCTCTCCACTTTCTTACTCTCTCTGTCATTCTGTCTGATCTAAAAGTGCATTAGTATTAATATGCATTACCAATATGCAATATCTTGTCTGCTGCCGTCCCTCAGGCTGTTACACTGAAGTGAACCTGACTGACTGAACACACTGATCTTTACACTCCCTGATGCCAGGTTGCTGTAATGGGGCCATCACAGATCAAAGAGCAAGTGTATTTCTACATTTCTGATTCACCAGCTGTCTACATTGAAAAGGCTGTGGAATTTCTACATTCAAATTTGGATTAAATCCTGCATTTCACAGGTTAGTTATTGACAATTATACAACAGTCAGTTACACTCCTCTTATCTGATCAGCCAAACAAACAAACAAAAAATATATATATAGAAAGAAAAGACACTGTCATCAGTTGAGGTGATGATAATGTGAAGATTCTGAACAGGAGAGTTTCAGTATTTGCTACTGTCAGCCTATGAAAGACCTCTCACTGGAGAGTTCGATTTTTTATTTTTTTTTTGACCAGATCTACGTAGTGAAATATTAGCTGCTTCAGTATCCTGACAAGCCTTCTCATTTGCCGTTGCCAGACTCATATATCAAAGACACTTCTCATGGAATAGATTTTTGATAACCAAAGAAATGCAGGTTAAAAGAGTAAGGATTAAATGCTCTGTGAGCACTGAATGTTCATCCCTAGGATTAAAATATCGAGTTCATGTTAGTGTTCAAATCTTGAACATGACCTCAGATGTCTCCTCTCTTTAGGTGTCTTACTCTGAAGGGTGCAACCAGACTTTTGACTATTGGTGGACCACCTTTGCGCATGTCCCAAGAGCACTGTTAGCCTAATTATATTGTAGAGATCATTTGTGCCAATGCCTTCTACTTAGGCTTACAATGCTTTTGGGAAGCACAGCCCATATTAGCAATTTCTAATCATGGTTTGGCTGCTTAGTCCTGTTAACCCTTACTGGTAGATGTCAGAACTACACCATCTGGCTGTAAAAAAAAGCATCTTTGACATCATTCAAAAGTATGAAGTCATGTAATGAAGTAATTTTTTGAAAGCAACAGATAAATCATAAATTACTAATTTTACAGTATGTTCTCTCTCTCTCTCTCTCTCTCTCTCTCTCTCTCTCTCTCTCTCTTCAGGTATTGCAGACAAATTTATAATTACCTCTGGCCATTTTTATGTACTGTAGAATATAGATCAGGGTCTGTGGGTGGTGTGCTGTCTGAGGCTACATGAAAGGGAAAAACCAATTCAAAACATACACCTGAGATAAAATGACATGCATTATGTCTTGGCTTTCTTTCTTTCTTACTTAGTTTTTATTTATATTTTTAGATAAGGACACCTTTTTGATAATAACTTTTGCCCCAGAAGCTCTGACCTCATGAAATCCAATTCTTCTTTTAAAATGTTGCTTGAAATTGGTTTGTAGTTGATTAAAACGATCCAAATAGTTTGGGATTGTCCACAGCTTAATAACTATTTATTAAATTGATCAAAGATTACAGTAAAAAAAAAATGCTCTTTTGAACTTTCTGTTCATCAAATAATCCTGAAAAAAAAAATTTTCACAAAAATAATTAGTAGCACAATTGTTTTCAAAACTCTTATAATAATAATAAGAAGAAATGTTTCTAGAGCATCAAATCAGAATATTAGAATGATTTCTGAAGGATCATGTGACACTGAAGAATAAAATATTTTTAATATTTCACAACATTACTGTTTTTACTTTATTTCTGATAAAATAAATGCAACCTTGATGAGCATAAAAGACTCCTTTCAAACATACTGTATTATTACTAATGACCTCAAATGGAATGTGTTTTTGTCTGTAAACCCAAGTCTCCTTCATCCAATACATTCATAGTTCTTAAAGCACTTCCAGAATCATTGATGAATTGTTAAAGGGTTAGTTCACCCAAAAATGAAAATTCGATAACACTTTATTTTAAGGATCAGAAATTAGACAGTAATTAATGACTTATAACTGCATTTGTAAGTGACTAGTTATGGACTTGAATTACAAGCTATTTATAAGGCCTTTATTGGTTGTTGTCTTATTTTTGTCTTATAGACCCTTTATACTTGTTTCTGTCCTAACACTGTACTAATTAGCTAAAAATAAAACAAATAGCTTGTATTGTGCGAATTACACACTTCATAAGTTCTCAGTACACTGTGTGAATGTGTAGCTTATAAGTATGAAATAAATATAGAATAGGCATTTCATCACAGACATTTAAATTAGCTGAAAAACAGTTACACAAAAGCACTTGTTCTATATAGCCACAGCCATATCACCCTGCAGCCCAAGACTGTTTGCCCACTGAAGCTAAGCAGGGTTGAGCCTGGTCTCCTAATAATCCCCATCCACTTGATTGGCTCTATGACTCTCTCTCCTCTCCACCTGTAGCTGGTGTGTGGTGAGAGCACTGGCGCTGTTGTCCTGTGGCTGCTGTCGCATCATCCAAGTGGATGCTGCACACTGGTGGTGGTTGAGGAGAGACCCCCCACATGATTGTAAAGTGCTTTGGGTGTACAGCAATACACAATAAAGCGCTATATAAATGCATAATTCATTCATTAATTCATACTAACAAATGATTTATAAACTAAATATTTCCCATTCCCTGAATTTATTAATAGCTAACAAGCACATTTCTCACTAATAAATGCAGTATTACTTCAGATTATGTTCCCTATTCTAAAGTAATCATTTGCTGTTTTCCGATAAGAAAAGAGACATGAAATATTGCAGTGAAGAATTCTGTCTTTATTGTTTTATGGTTCAACAAGAGAACAAAGTACAGATGAGACACATCTTCAATAATCACAGTCAATTTTCAAACAGTTCATTGACAAATTTGCTTTTTAACACAATGATGGTCAAAGAATAAACCAAACATCTGCATTTTGTCACACAGGATATTTCCTTCTAATGTCATGCAAAATCATACCCAGGGGGCCATTTTTATGTTTGTCACCATGCCAGTAGGTCCATTCGATTACTTTTAAGTGGTCTTTGAGCCTGCTTTCTGTCCGGTTCCCCCTAAATCTCCACACTGTTGCCTTGAAGACTCCCCAGAATCTCTCAATGTTTTGTGTGTGAGCACCTGTCTGAGGATCAACAAATACCTCTTTATGGTTCACAGTTAGATGGTTATATCCAGCAATCTCTGAGACAGTTATAGGCTCTCCACCCATCTGACACAACAATGCTTCCTTGTCCAACATGCTTATGGAGAATTGGCATGAGGTGTTGAGCTGAACGCTGATTGACAACTCTCAGAATGGGTCTTCTGCACTCCTCTTTGACTCCAAGCATTCCAAACACCCATGATGCTCTGTTGCTCTGTCTTTCTCGGTTGTACTAAAATTGACAGAATTACAGAATTTATTATATCATTCATCTTTACTATAAAGTATGACCAGATGTAATTGAAAATATATTACCTTTCTTTTGTGGCCAAATTTGCTCTCATCAATAAAAGCTATTTCCTGTCTTTTTCCAATTTTCAGGTCACCTCTTCTCTTCATTCTTTTAATTGCAGATTTGCAGACTCCACGCAGACGATAAGCAAGTTTAGTCAGTGTGGAAGAGCTTCCAGTGATGCCTTCCTGTAACAGGTTCACTTCCCTCAACCTGAGTCCTTGTGAAAATCTACAGTTTAAAAGCAAAGGATAGAATACACAGAAAAATACATCAGGATCATAACACATATCTTAATACTCAGGTCACTATTGATGTTATGTTATTAACATTACTAACAAGTATAAGTTCTGATATTATCTGCTTGAATAATATGCTACAAAATAGTTTCCTCTCAACAAAAATACAATAATTCTTACATAATAACAAATAGTTATTGTCGGTGGGGGGAGTGAATGTACAGCGCTCTCTTCCACCCTCAATACCACGACTGAGGTGAGACCCTAGAGCAAGGCACCGAATTTACGTTCAATGAAAAATCAATTTAGTCATGATCTGGTCCAGAGCTGTTAAATGGATGACCTGCCATTATTAGCAGTAAATGGTTGATTGACATACATTTCACTACTTTCATATTTTCCTTTTTCATGTTTTTTTTTTCTTTCCTTTTTTTTTATACCATTGTAAGTGTGTGTTCTCTATTTATGGAAATATGTTTATAATTTGAAGGTGAAATATTTCTATTTAATTTGTTTTTGTTAAATGAATGACAATTTTCTTGTCACTTATTCACCCTTTTGTCATCTTAAACTTGTATCACATTATTACTTCTGTGAAACAAAGAACACATATTTTGATGGAGATGTATATCCTCAAAATACACATGAATAAACCACATAAAAGCAGCATAAAGTTTCACCCTGATCACCCTGGTGCCATTTTGGACAGTATCCGTTGGATGTAAACAGCGTATGCTGTTCTGTGTCAGCTGTGTCACACGGATAGGCTACGCTGTTTCCGTTCAGATCAAATCACAACAACGCAGGAAACAGATCCGGCATGACGCAGTCTATGCAGGGTCAGACAGCTCTCAGATTCCATCAAAAATATCTTAATTTGTGTTCTGAAGATGAACGAAGGTCTTACGGGTTTAAAACGACATGAGGGTGAGTAATTAATGACATAATTTTCATTTTTGGGTGAACTAACCCTTTAAATCAGAACCAGAATTTCTTCTAGGTGTGACTCATCACACAGTGCTGGTTGAGTTGTATAACTACTTTGACGTAAGGCAGATCATAGACGATTAGACTATTGTTCTATGCTTTTATTTATTTATAGCTGCGTTAAAACATTTCTGCAAAATTAAAAGAGCAAGACCAAGACAAGTGATTGAAAGAGAGAAAGAAACAAAGATCCTTGGGAATATTTTGGAATAATCAAATAATTGATCTCTTATCAGAAGTGGAGCTCATGAAATAAAATTTTTCTGATAGACGACATAGTCCAAAATGAATATCATTACACCACTGAAAACACAAGAAGGCTGAAAATATCTCTTGAAAATTAAGCTTTGTTGAAAATATATTTGGATGAAGTGACCTAGAGATGGAATCAATAATGGCCTCATTTAAACTATGACTGTCTATTTTCAGAGGAACTCAAGCATTATTTTAAACCTGATATAGATGTGGTTATAAAAATTAGGTATTATGACAATGTCTTCCTCTTATTTTAATGGTTCAGTGGCATCAGAACAACTAAAAGCTTGTGCAAATGAACATCTGGTGGTCTGAAATTGGTACAAATCTTGTTTTAATGCTGTAATGGCAACAGAACAACCAAAATACTTTACAAATGAACATTCGGTGGTCAGACATTTGTACAAAATTCTCAAAACTCCTAAGCTGTGACTTGAGAATGTCAAACTCTCACCATCGTTCTCATCTTTCAGGTAACACAAACACAATATTATATTATTCACTGACTGAGTGGATTAATTAGTATATACATGGGCAAATAATGACAAATTAATAATTCATGAAATTAGACATCAAGAGCAAAATGGACCTGTTGACATTACAAGCAGTGATTGGCACTCCGCAGCTGTTGTGTAAACTCTCCAGGCGCTCATTCAAACTGCTGACATAAAACTCCATCATAACTCCATTAAAAGATTCAAGAGCACTCATAAAACAAGGTTTTATGCTTCATTAGTATATGCAAACATTCAGTTTAGGAGTTGTGTAGGTTGTGATTACATGTTAGAGGCTTATATATATTCATACATTAGTTGTGTACTTTCTGTTGAGAACAGTTTAATCCAAATTGCATTTTTAATGCTTGGGAGATCCTGAAAACCAACATGCATTATATCTACAGCTCTGAGACATTCTAATAGACTCGAAGCAGATTAGATTTTCCAAGTACTTTTACTTTTTGAGCGAGTCTTACAATAAAAAAGGTGTAGTGGTTTATCTTCTGAGTTGGTAGCCCCAATTTCAAGTCCCTTTGCTGTGTCCTTGAGTAAAACACTCAAACAAGGGATGCTATAGAGCAGGGGTGGGCAAGTTCGGTCCTAGAGAGCCGCTGTCCTGCAGAGTTTAGCTCCAACCCTAATCATACACACTTGAACAAGCCAATAAATGTCTTCAGGGTTACTAAGGCTATAGGTGTCACAATGTGTCTGGCTGGGAGTACGCAGGAGACACAGGATACTCTTGAACAGTCTTTATTGACAAAACGCAGGTGAAAATCCAACATGGGAACTAGCACAAACACGTGTAAACAAATAGTACATTGGACGAAGAACTAAGGAACAGACAGAAACTAATACGCAGGATAATTAAACACAGGTGAGAGGAATAATCAGTTAACTAGAAGCCTTGGCAGAGCAGGCAGACTCGGAAGCCTTGGCGGAGCAGGCAGACTCGGAAGCCATGGCGGAGCAGGCAGACTAGGAGGCCATGGCGGAGCAGGCAGTTCAGGAGGCCATGGCGGAGCAGGCAGTTCAGGAGGCCATGGCGGAGCAGGGAACTTAGGGGGCCTGACCTTGGCACTCGGCCCGGCCACCACGGATGGACCCCTACTACCCCCCCAAAAAAAAACTAACTCGGGAACTGTGGCCCTCCCTGGGCTTGACTTGGGGACTGGAGGCCTCCTTGGGCTGGACGAGGGAACTGGAGCCATCCTTGGGCTGGACATTGGGAC
>NW_015547665.1:1847100-1850166 GCF_001515605.1 Sinocyclocheilus anshuiensis | reverse complement strand
AACAAAAACTAACTCGGGAACTGTGGCCCTCCCTGGGCTTGACTTGGGGACTGGAGGCCTCCTTGGGCTGGACGTGGGAACTGGAGCCCTCCTTGGGCTGGACATTGGGACTGGAGCCCTCTTCGGGCTAGACTCGGGGACTGGAACCCACACTGGAGCAGGCTCTGGGGCTGGAGCTGACACTGGGGCGATCTCTGTGGCTGGAGCCAACACTGGAGCGAGCTCTGGGGCTGGAGCCTACATTGGAGTGTGCTCTAGGCCGAGGATGATGGCGGAGAGCAGTCCCTTTCTCCTCCTCCTCCTCCTCCTCCTTTGATTCAGGGTGCATCGGGCCGGCGGGCTTGACTGGAGAACGGCCAGCGTTTCTGGGCTGAGGACAGAGAGGCTGCTGGGAGGAGATGGGTGGTTGGAACATTTGGCCGGGTATGTGGAGGGTCCTGGCAAGGGGTGAGCTGGCGAGGCCCGGTGGTTTTCGGGAGGGACTGGATGATGATCGCTCTGAGACTTACACCATTTAAATAAAGGACATGATTAACCAACTCGATCAGGGGAAAACTGTATGTGGGAAGATCGCAGCCGATTATGTCATCATCCAGCCCCAGCCGAAAACAGACACCGAGAGCGGTGTCGAACCAGCTCACCTGGTTGGAGAGCTCTAGGAACTCATCTACATACCTCTCCAACTCCCGACCACCCTGCCGCAGACACCAAAGCCTGTCTTCAGCCGCTGTCATCTCGTTTGGTCCGGTCTTCTGTCACGATGTGTCTGGCTGGGAGTACGCAGGAGACACGGGATACTCTTGAACAGTCTTTATTGACAAAATGCAGGGCGAAATCCAAAATGGGAACTAGCACAAACACGTGTAACCAAATAGTAGACCGGACAAAGAACTAAGGAACAGACAGGAACTAATATACACAGGATAATTAAACACAGGTGAGCGGAATAATAAATGAACTAAACAAGGACAGGAAAATGACCAAATATGGAAAACCAGGAACTAAAACCGGGGTAAAACAAGTCCAAAACACTGACAATAGGCAGGTGTTTTTTTCTTTTTCTTTTTCGGGTTGGAGCTAAACTCTGCAGGACAGCGGCTCTCTAGGACTGAACTTGCCTACCCCTGCTATCGAGGTACAATTGTTGCAATAAGGCTCCTGTAAGTCACTTTGAATTAAAAAGCATCACATTATAATTTTTTTCTTGGGTCTCCGTGGATTTAATTCTCTGCAAATATTTTCCAAAGTCCTCTGGGAGTGTGACGACATAGCTAAAGCTCAGAGCTGGTTCAAACCCCATTAGGAGCAAACCAAGAGGCATCACCATTGAGCCCTTGAGTGAGGCACTTAACTCCAGCTTGCTCCAGGGGGATTGTCCTTATAAATTGTGTACTGAAAGTCACTTTGGATGAAAGCAGCTGGTAAATGAACACTTACAACACCTTTGCTCCAGAACACAAAGATTTCGTCATGCTGTGTAAAGCAGCCAAGGATAAATCAGCACAAGGAAAAGCCTGCTTGAGCAAACATACCAAATGTAATGAAGGGACTAAGATAATAACAAAATAAAAATATTAATAATTTATAAAAATAATTAACAATTTTACCATTTCTCCTTACTATTAAATAATATTATTAAATTAGGAAGTATATACTAATTAAATTATGACTCTTAAATTAGAATAAATAGAAAAAAGTGTTAATTTAGTAATCTGCTTTTTTATTTAATAATGTAGCTGTTGATGTAATTTGTTACATCAAAGTAACAAACTTAAAAATCAAGGAATCCTACCATGTGACACATTTAATTATTATGAACAAGGGACACGTCTTTCATTTATTGGGGTTTTTAAAACTGCTTACATTTCTATATTTTATTGATGAGCTGGAAAATCGCAATATCAACATCTTTTTAAAGGGGGTGTCTCAAAAACCCCCTCAAAAAAAGTCTCAAAAAAATGAGTTGGATGTACGACGGAGTATTTCTGTGCCAAAAACACTCCTTCAGGGTCTGTATAAGTTTCAGAAACTGTTTTTTTTCTAGTATTGCCCTGCATGGTGTAATAAAGGGGGGGGGGGCTTCCTTATATGGGCACTTCTCAAGGAAGAGTGCGCGCACACATCAACCAGAGCAAGAGCAATAGCACGCCCATCAACGTGCTTCATTCGGGTTACGCAAGTCGGTGGGAACCGATTCTGGATCGAAGATATATGGCTGCATCTGATTTTTACCCATAGTTAATTTGTCAGTAAAGTTTTTGTTCCCGGTTTTTTTTTTCTGTCTATGTCTTGTAGATGATTGCTATGCAAAAGCTTTGCATGCTCATGACTCTTTCGCTCCACCCACATTACTCCTCCAGGAGTTTTTCAGAGAGAAGACGGTGGCCGCCGGGGTCCTTAAAAAGTCTTAAAGTTTTCCTAAAATAAGGCCTTAACAAGTCTTAAAATGTCTTAAATTCAGATCCAGTAGGTCTTAAATATTTTTGGTCACATTACCACAAACATTTCTCCAGTCTGATGGACCCAGTGAGTGTCCATCAAGAGTACTTTTTCTCCGCTGTAGTTACCGCATCATCAGAGACAATTGCGGTTACAGAATACAGTCGAACACCAGCTCGCTGTCCAGCCTCCGAACTACTTTAAATGGGTTAATGCAAGTTTACTGAAAAATGGCTTGAGAATTGCACTTGCCCGACAGGACTAGCCTGATTAAAACTTAAGTGACAAAAAATAATCACGCATCAAAACGCGCGAATGATTCTTGTGATTTTATTACATTTAGCTTAAACAGCGATTGATAATGGATAGTGTATTTCTATTATCAATGTCGCTGTAACAACGTTCGTAGTCACGGGAAGGAGGAGGCGGGAACCGGCGAACGTTCAAACAAAAACTTTAATAAAAAAATAAACACAAAACAGAACCAAAACACGAATAAAATCCAGGCCTGGTCCTCTCTCGTCTTTCACTGTCGTAGCTCCTCCTTTTATCCTTCCGGAGCTCCTCCGTGGGACTCGAGACCGGTGGGTGAGTGGTGCAGGTGTCGCTCATTATCAATTACTCCAC
>NW_015547665.1:1844432-1845393 GCF_001515605.1 Sinocyclocheilus anshuiensis | reverse complement strand
ACACAAAATACACAAAATAAAGTCCAGGCCTGGTCCTCTCTCGTCTTTCACTGTCGTAACTCCTCCTTTTGAGCTCCTCCAGCTCCTCCGTGGGACTCGAGACCGGTGAGTGGTGCAGGTGTTGCTCATTATCATTTACTCCACCTGGACAAACATGATATTCCTTAAAAATCATGCTTAAATTCATTAATATGAAGAATATAATTATTGATGTTATTATTATTGTTGTATTATTATTGAATAGTATTATTATTATAACTTTGAAGTACATTGTACAATGCTAATATATTTCAGTCATAATTTCAAATTAAATCGAACTTTTATTTTGACGGATTGTAGCGGACCTTTGAGTTTCAGAGAGTATTTGACAATGGTTTTTCTCAAATAAAACTAGGAAATGTTTATTTACGTTTTCTCTCAGAGCAGGGGCCCATTCTTCGTACGTCACTTATTACATCCAAGATGAAATGTCACATCCTAGATGATATCATCGCGCTAATCAGGATCTGGCCAATTCGGTTCTTCGAACGCACCTGTTGTTGATGATTAGTATGGCTAGATTGAGTTATCTGATATAATTGCACGTTCATGGGTTGGTTTAAAAGGGGCTATGTATCGATACTCGAAACCACGATCAGCAATGCAGTGATTGGCTGGCGGCAAGACAGCAACGTAATGATATCATATAATTAAAAAAAGACACCTGACAAAAGCTTGACAGATTTCTGGACCTTTATAAGGAAACAGCCAAGTGAACAAAACTACATAAATGTTATAATAGATAAATGAAATGTGCACTGTTTTTATTTTATTAATTTATTTTTTTACATGTTTCCCAATTATTTATATTCACGATTTGTAATATTTGTACAGGCTTTACATTTTTATTTCAATGTAGTAATTAGCAATTCATTTTATTTTATATTTGAACAGATTTGTTACGTGACAGCATTAATTAAAG
>NW_015547665.1:1842466-1843852 GCF_001515605.1 Sinocyclocheilus anshuiensis | reverse complement strand
TGATAACTGATCTCTGGCTAATTTGGTTCTTCAAACGAATTTGCGGATTTGATTAAAATATCTGGATTAAGTTGTCTAAGATTACTGCGCTTTCTCGTGTTACCCGAAAAGGGCAGATGGATCGATACTCGAAACCACAATCAGCAATTGGCTGGTGGCAAGACAGCAACGTAATGACATCATATAATTAAAAAAGACACCTGACGAAAAACTTTTGTAAGGAAACAGCGAAGCGAACAAAACTACATAAATGTTATAATAGATAAATGAAATGTGCACTGTATTTTATTTTATTTACATTTTTTACATGATTCCTAATTATTTATATTCACGATTTCTAATATTTGTGCAGGCTTTACATTTTTATTTCAATGTAGTAATTAGCAACTAATTTAATTTTATATTTGAACAGATTTGTTACGAGACAGCATTAATTAAAGTTTCTTAAGGGTCAAGATCAAGTTATCTGCATCTCCTGCGCTCCGTCAAGCCACTCCCATAATGTCATCACTCAAATTAATGCACGACTCTACATTATCTGTATAGCGTGTGTAAAACTCTAATACAATTATGAAGTAATTATTTTATATGGTATTAAAAAGGTCTTAAAAAGTCTTAAATTTAACTTGTTCATATCTGTAGACACCCTGGAAGAGCTACATCTGTCTTTTATAAATATGATAAAACTAAAGACTCTTTGGGGATAAGAAGAATGCAGTACTACTCTATAGGTGCTCAAGATTAACATGAGATTGTCAGAAACTGTGTGTGTTATGTCCACTTTAAATATTGTAGAACTTGCCTCTATAACAAGAACAGCAAACTTTTCTCTATTGGGCAGACATTTCGGCCACTTGAGCAAAACATTATACTGTATGTGTGTGTGTATATATAAGCGGTGGCTGGGACAGATTTTAAGTATCAATTCTGCTTAAAAAGATGCAATCTAATCCTGTTTACATTAAATAATCCTGCTCCCGAGCAGGTTTAAATTTACGGCCCTGTTGCTATGACAGCAACTCCGGGATGAGCTTCGAAGAACCAAACAATCCAAGATCATGAGTTAGTGACGTACGAAGAACGGGCCCCAGAACAGAATTATTGCGCACACTCTCCAAGCAACACTGGCGTTTTTGTTACTGAATGATTCAGCTGTTTGAAGGAATCTGTTTAATGAATAAGTGACTTACCGCCACCTACTGGCAGTTTAGTCTCATGCTTAAAAGTATGCATTTTTCCCCAACATTTCTTATTTGTATGTTAAAAATTTTATTTACAACATTAATCCCATAACATTATTTATTGCTGTTGTAGTTTTGTAATTATTTAATTTGATTGGTAACAGCCCTGTAGTGTATTAAATTTCTTGATCAATTGTAAGAATTT
>NW_015547665.1:1838955-1842417 GCF_001515605.1 Sinocyclocheilus anshuiensis | reverse complement strand
TATATATATATATATATATATATATATATATATATAAATATATAAAGTATAAGTATAACATTCTTTATACCAGACCTGTACAGCGCACAAAATAACTTTAATGTGCTATTTGATTTGACCCTTGACGTAATTAAATGATGCACATTTTAGGTTACCTGAGAAAATATTATTTACAGTGCTGTGTTACTAACCAAGAAATTCTATTAAAAAATATATATTTTTAAATCTCGCGCAGAACAGTTAAATTATTTATTATAATATAATATAATATAATATAGCTAATATGAAAAAATAAACAGTTTTTGCTCATGAATTCCCTTTTTGAGGTCAATTATTTATTAGACTTTATAATATAATATAATATAATACAAAGTCAATATTTTCAAACAATGTAAACGTGAATTATTTTGCAGTTTTCTAAAACATTCCCATGTAGTAGAATTTGCACTCTACTACACCTGTGTGTAACTGTAAATGTCTCAGAGTTTTGTTACCATTCTGTGCCCATCATTTCCACCAATCTCTACAGTGACTGATTTGGCGTACATCATTCTCTTTCTATGAAACCTGTAAACCACATTCACTGATTCTAACTCTATAGCGACATCAACTCTATAGCGATTTTCCCAAGCATTGCAATTATTTCACATTTCCTAGAATTCAATCAGTTGCCTTTTCCAACTCATTTTTGCATCTGTCCTGTGCGTGGCATAGTATTTCATACTATTTCATAGTATTTCTTCTGTGTGGTCGCGACATAAGAAGTGTGAGGGAACATTGGCCAGAGCCTCGATAATATATGATTGATATTCCAACATTTCTCTTAAATTATCCAGTCGAATCATCTATAATTGGAATTTAAGTTGCACAGATGGGCTAGTCTTTGAAGAAACATGCTTCCTAGTAACATTAGCAGCGTTGCAATGGCTTCATTCAGGAACCAGGTGTTTTTTTGTTTTTTTTTCAAAGCAGAAAAAAATAACGTCTGATTTGTCCCAGAAGTGACAAAAGCACATCTGTTCTTATCTAGCACCAGTAATTCATTCTCTATCCATGTGTGGTAAAAGTTTTTGGGGAGAAATCTGAAGTTGGCCATTTTACCTTGCTTTCAAAAAAAAAAAAAAGTGATATCAAATCTATTTATAATAATCAGTGCTCAACAATATTTTTTTTTATGTAAAATTAAGAATAATTTGACTAAAAATGGAAAACATATGCTTTTAATTAATTTTCCTTGTGTAAAATGTATCATTGGTTATAATGAGAGTAATATAGTCTCATCATCTTGCGGCTTTCATCTGCAGTCCAGATGCAGTGTACGCTTACGTAACGATGTGACAGCTATCATGTGTACCTCCGTCAGCTCCTCATATAAATGTACTGATTTTACCTGATCAGTGATCAACATAGTAACGCCGCAGTGCTTTCCTCCACCAAACTGTCCTCACATATGATTAATTAACACAGACATTGAAACAGGAACTGGATGGCAGTGTGATTGATGAAGGCAGCGGGTCTCTCTGCCCATTATCTCCTCAAAAGAAATTAAAGCTGACTGATTAGTTATCTTTCCTCTGTCGTTCACTCTCTGGTGATCTCAGTCAGAGATATGTTTTGATAGTGTAAACAGAGGGCAAAAAGATCTTAAAAGATCTACATGTTAAAAAAGGTTTGAAGCACAATTTCATCAATTTTCATCTTAAGCATGTAATTCGGTTTGTGTGTGATTACATCACTTGCTCACCAATGGATGCTCTGCAGTGAATGGGTGCTGTCAGAATCAGAGTCCAAACATCTGATAAAAAATATCACAATAATCCACAAGTAATCCAAACAACTCCAGTCCATCAGTTGAAGTCGAAGAGCTGCATTTTTGTAATAAACAAATCCTTCATTTAGGTGTTTAACTTTAAACCATAATAATAATAATAATAATAATAATAATAATAATAATCCACAATAATGTTTCATCCAGTGAAAAGTCCATCCCCTGTTGTCCTCTCACATCAAAACCAACTGATGCAGTTGTGTAGAACTGTTTTGGACTGTTTTTACTTGTAAACAGTGCTTGATCTGTGCATGTTACTCTCTTGATTCAGACAAAAAAGCTGTTTCACTGGAAAAAGCAATATTATGGGTAAAGAACTCAGGAAGCGACACTTAAAAAAACTATTAACAATGGATTTGTTTATTACAAATATGCAGCTTGTGAATTACTTACATGTGAATTATTGTGATGTTTTTTTATCAGCTGTTTGGACTCTGATTCTGACGGCACCCATTCACTGCAGACGATTCATTGCTGAGCAAGTGATGTAATGCTAAATTTATCCAAATCTGTTCCAATGAAAAAAAACAGTCTCATCTACATCCTAGATGGCCTTAGGGTGAGTACATGTTCAAGGAAATTTTACATTTCAGATTAGGTATTCCTATCATGTAAAATAAATGATTTAAAATGCAAACACTTTGCACATTGGACCAACTTGAAAAATGCAGCATTATTTAGCATCATTTGAGCAAAAGGAACAGTATTTGCTGATTTGAAATGTTCTTGAAATGCCTCTGTCTGTGTTTAGTCTGTCATAGTATGCTTACATGTAGTTGGGCATCCTGTCCAAGCATTGAAAGGATACTTTTTCAGCATCATTACTCCAGTCTTCTGTGTCACATGATCCTTCAGAAATCATTCTAATATGCTGGTCTAATATTGGTCCTCAAGCCACATTATCATAATCAATATGGAAAACAGTTGTGCTACTTAATTTTTTGTGTGTGTGTGTAAATCATGATACCTTTTTTTTCTCTCAGTTTTTTTTTTTTTTTTTTTTTGATGAAATAAGTTGAAAAAAACTGTTTTTAATTTGAAATAATAATATTTTGTGATGGAAATCTACTGTGACATCCTTGCTAAATAAAGGTATTCATTTCTTAAGGCGAGACACTGCAGGTGAATTGGGTAAAAAAAATTAACTACTAATTATCACCTTACCCAGTTGATTGATTACATTGATAATTGCAAAAAAAAAATGTTATGTTTAAATATGCAAATGAGGCATTATTTAATGAAATATGCGCTATTTTGCACACATTTCCAGTACAAAAATCTGAACACTGGATGAAGTCAGTTTCAAAATTCTTGTTTATATTTTTTTTTTACATATTAGAGGCAGATGTTTTTACAGAGGGAATTTTGGGTATCTATTTTTGACACTCCATAATTCAGAAAATACTTTGAACAACCAGAAAACAATATATTTTCACGAATGGGTTTTTTTTCCACTAGTCTGAAAAAAAAAAAAAAAAAAACACTTTATGAAAAGCCAAAAAGCTCAAAATTGACAGGTTCATGAAAAAACAGTGCTTTTGCCTGCAGTGTCTCCCCTAAAAAAAAACGTCTCAGGTTACTTATGTAACCATGGTTCCCTGAGTAGGGAACGAGACACTGCGTCCTCTAGGGGT
>NW_015547665.1:1830042-1838918 GCF_001515605.1 Sinocyclocheilus anshuiensis | reverse complement strand
ACACGGGTCACGACGAGGCGTTCCCCATAGCGACCCCTAGAGGACGCAGTTCGAAGTTCCCATGAAAGGGAACTAAACTGTAACTGTTGTGTAGGTTAATGTTAATATCAACATTTTATGAATTAAGAGAGTTTTGTATGAACAAGTGACAGGTTATAATGAATAAAATATTTCCAAATTAAAATGAACCTAGATGAACAAATACTGTCGTTCTAAGATAATGACACCAAATGCATTAAATGGACCTTGAACGACTCAATGGAGCTTGAGGGATCATTTACATAATACCATTTTCAACTAAAAACTTTTCTTTTATTGCACTCTATCTGCCGTGTGCTGCTTTATATATATATATATATTTTTTTTTTATATATATATATTTTTTTTTTACATTTTACCTTATTTGTATATTTGTATAGTTGTATTTTATATTTAATCTGTATATCTGTATTTATGTTCTACTGTTAGTGTTATCTGTATGCACCAAGGGTCTGAGAGTAACGCAATTTCAATTCTCTGTGTGTATGTGCTGTACATGTGGAAGAATTGACAATAAAGCAGACTTGACTTGACTTGACTTGATAAACAAACCAACAACAATTAAAGTAAATGGCACCGAATACACGCTTAATGGCACATTTGAGAAATTTAGATGATTTATTTACACATTCTAAAGACAAGTCATTATCAGCCTGCCGAAGTAATGAATAAGTGTATTGAGTGCTTGTAAGATTTGAAGAACATCAGACACTTTGATCTTCTGAGATACGGACAATATACAAACACAGAGTATTAACATCTGTCTCCACATCTCACTGAGAGAAAATGCGGGAATACTCCTTTCCCACCTATTCATTTGTTCTTTTTCATCCACTTTCTTTCTTTCACTCAGCTCACTGAGAATGGTCAGTAGCATAATATAATGTTCTACATGAATGGAGGTGATATTCACAGTCATGTTTGGTATAATTTGAATTGTCTCAAAGTGACTGGTACAATGGCACAAATCTTACAAGAAGTAGACTAAAATGTAATACAGATCCTAAGAGTTTAGAGAGATGATTGCTCACTGCAGAGCGTTTGCCATTTCCCAGTGTCTTTCATGTAAATGACCATCTGTCCTCAACAGGTGTAAACTCTCCATGCCTAAGAATTGATCAAAGCAAATTCCAATTGTTAGTTCCTGTCTCCATTTGGAGGATGTTTGTCTTGGTCGGAGTACTTAAGGAAATGTTGCAAGAAGATCAGGGCGATTTTGTAGCCAGACAAGCCCATAGAGTGGAGTGTGTCCTTTTCTTTTTTCTTTTCTTTCTTTTTTTTTTAATTTAAGTCTGGTTAAATGTGTTCTTCCACCTGTCTCTTCGAAGTCATCTTCAGTCCGATCCTGGAAAGAACCCGTCACCACGTGAGCTAGATCCCTGCAGTTACTAAGACTGTTGCCTTAACCCATTTGCTCTCCATCTCTTCCCTCAGCACCCCTGTTCAATAAAGAACTCTGTTAACTTTATCTCTCCGTCCTGGGTCTCCTTCTGTACTGTGACAGAAGACCAGACCCCCCCTAAAAACTACATGGAGCCACAACCACAGAACCCCACTTCAATGGAGGATTTAATTCAAGCCTTCCGAACACCCGTTGTGTCTGCCTCCCACAGTCCCATGGCACGGCCCGCTATCTTCTCCGGTGAGGCGGAGGATTGTGGTGGCTTCCTGTTACAATGTTCCCTATACTTCGAGATGCAGTCACAAGCCTTTCCCAACGACCGCGCCAAAGTCGCCTTCATGATCTCTCATCTCGCTGGCCGCGCTCTTCACTGGGCCCAGTCCATGGAGAGTAACAATCAGGCCATTCGCACTATATCTACTTTTACATCCCACTTCAAGGAGGTGTTTAGTCACGCAGCCGCCGAAATCTCCGTTCATGACCAGCTCTTCCGCATCAGTCAAGGGACGGCATCCGTGAGCGAGTATGCCATAAAATTCCGCACTCTGGCGGTGACTAGTGGATGGAATGAGGTCGCCTTACTGACCGCGTTCCGGCAAGGGCTTAACGGCGACATTCACCTCCAAATGGTGATGTTTGACGATACCGTGGGCTTGGAGAATTTCATCCAAAAGGCAATCAAGATCTCCCAACATCTCCTGGCCTGTAACCAGGCCCAGCCACACTCCTCACCGGGCACATCCGCCTCACCGGCTCCAGCACCCGAACCCATGCAAGTGGATTCGTACCATCTCACCCATGCGGAGCGAACATGGAGGATGACCTCGGGACTATGTCTATATTGTGGGGAGCATGGACACTTGATTCGCTCGTGTCGTGAATGTTATGAGGAAAACGAAGAATAGGCCATATTTTAAAGTAGGCGTTAATGTTTAACAGTTGCACGAATGTACTGTAGCTATTCAATAAGAAGTAAACAGAATGTAACTATTTGAATAAGCAAAATGCTGCTAATGCTCAGTCAGTTAACTTTTAGAAATAGTCTAATGGTTCTTAAATGGCTCTTTGCCTGGGTAATTGTCAGGGATAGTCCAGCCTACTACAGGCCCACTCACCTCACACACCCGTTCACAATCACCGGAGTACTGATCAGCCGCACCTGTCACCACCTCATCAACACTAGCTCAAATACACAATCACTGCAGTTGCACTTTGTCTGGTCTTGAGTTCACTATGCTACTCCTTATTCTCCATCTCTTCCCTCAGCACCCCTGTTCAATAAAGAACTCTGTTAACCTTATCTCTCCGTCCTGGGTCTCCTTCTGTACTGTGACAGTAACAACACACTTGCACTTATATACCTTTAAATTAACCTCCTTGGTTTCCTTTTTTGTTTAACAAAACTACACAGATTATTAACTCAGTGTTTTACAGATTTGGTTTTAAAAGATAATTCATGCTGATTTCAGACCTTTGTATTCTTAGCTATTAATGCATATGTGTTTGAATCCTCCTAGACATTAACAGTGATTGCATAGCCAGAATTGTGATTCTATTGTCTTTTGATTTCACTTCCCAATTTTATTTCAACACTATGTTGATTGGTTTCTACAAATGGGCACTTGACATTTAGTGACTTGAATAGGTTAAACAGATTAAACAACATTAATTTAAGAATTGGGTTAGCACACATGTAATGAAGAACTTAAGACGTTACTTAACCTTTTGGTCCTTACATAATTGAAATGCTTCCATAAGTATTTTATTTTATATTATAGTTTTGGTGACTTTACTACCTAAAATGTGGAAAATAGCAATAAAAAATGAGCAGGCATGTCCAAACCTTTGACTGATCGTATACTTGGCTTTACAGTTTGTGTGGACCTCAACTTTCCTTGGTTTTCACAGAATAAGGGAAATAATGTATCATATGTTAATGGTTTATTCAGATGCAATTGGTTTATTTTCTTTAGACAAATTGCTGCAAATAACATTTAAAAGAAATCAATCCGTTTACATTGTTAAGTGGTTCTGTCAGCTGTTTTGAAACCAACAATCACCAGAAACCTTTTCCAGTCTAATAGAGATTGCGTCAAAAGCTAAGTGCATTTCCACGTTCAATTGCAATTATTTATATGACCGTCTTTATGCATTTTAACATTATTCTAATTTTCCAGTGGCAAACATCCAGATATACTAGAGCAGGACCTCTGAGCTTTGTAGTCCAAAAATTAATTTGTCCTGGATTTCAGAAAGCACAGCCGCAATGGCATTTGACACATAGAGCAGCAGTTTATAGTGCTGAGCTTGTACTTTCTAGAACATGGTGGACATCGAGCAAGTCTACGACAACTGACACATTAGGTTGTTATGCAGAAAGACTGTCAGATCTCATTTAATTTGTGACTTTGCCTTGTTGTTTTGGGAGGCTGAGAATTCGACCTTCATTCCACAAGCTTGGCACACAGCTCTCCAGAGAATGCCATTACTCTATCAGTGTAGACTGAACACATATACTGTACTGCACACAAATGGGCACAGGGAAATAAAATGGTTGCTACACTGTTCAAAAAATGCAATAATGTTGACCTGATTAGTCATAAGTCAACCTCATGAGATCAAATTAAATATTATCTTATATTAATTTATTTTCTATTAATTGACAACCCTGTGGGGGACATACAGCAATATTATTACTACTACAATAGTATTATTAAAATACTATATTTACATTAAAACAACATAAAAATAGACAAATAATATGCAAAAAAAAAAAAAAGGGCAGTTACTGAATTGCAAACCCTGATGTAATTTTACCATTTTATAGCAATATTATTATTAAATACTGTATTTAAATTAAAAATAAAAATCTAAATATACAAAACATATTCAGATAATAATAATAATACAAAAATAATTATATTAATAATAATAACAATGGGTAAAACGGTTATTGTATAAGAAACAGGATCGCAAATTTGGCCAAAATTAAACTATCAATCAGTAGGGCCAGCTACTTTTGCCTAAAATCAGTTTGAAAAATTAATAATTATTTATGAATATTAATTTAAATTAATAACAAATATAATACATTATATTAATAAATAACCAATCACAGTTTTATCAAAATATTTTTTTGATCATCTTTCATTAATTTCTGTAACACGGATTTAGTCAACACATTTAAACATTTAGAAAATTTTATGATTATTTGCTTTCCACCATTGCTGTAGAAAAAGTCCAAATGATGTCACTTCCTTTCTGATCAAATTCAATGAATTATATGTGTAGCGTGCGTTACAAAGCGAAAATATATTCATCTGTTCAACTAATTTGTATAATACCCATCCATTGAGTCAACAGACATTGCCATATTTGTTTTCCCTTTCTAGACAACATTCATTAGTCTGATAAAGACAAACATAATACACCGAAATGAACTATGTGTCGTTGTTAAAAGCTTTTTGTCACTGCAAACACTGGCTCATGATTGTGCCAAATAGCTAATGGGGTGAAGCAGCATTTTCATAATGAAAACCCAAAGCAATAAGGAAGAGAAATGACTCCGTTCAAGAAGACTCTGTCTGCATCTTCCATTTAAAGCCACATTTGCCACACAGCCCAAACACAATGTATTGCTCATTAAGAGCTTTGCAACTGGAGAAATCATACTTGCTGATATTGAAACACATTCATTTGAACTGACTTTGTTTTGTTCCTTTATGCCCATTTCTTTGTGGACTGTTTTTAGCGTAAGAAAGTTATAAATGAACTTCATATGAACTCCAACTCCAGTAGCGCTAATATCAAGCTCTCATGAGCTGTAATATATCTTGGTGTTTGTGTTTGTGTATTTATTTATTTACACCACAGTGACAATTTTTCCCCACAAATAATGATTAATTTAAATTGTTATTACCAGTATCACTAATCACTTACTGTAAGTCCAATGCAATTTTGTAAACATCAAGCTTTTCCCTTTCGAAATATAGCCAAGAAATGAAAGAAAAAATAATCACATTTAAATGTAGTTTGAGATTTAGATTTTTAAGGAATATCCAGTACAAGATTAAACATTTGTTTTCATTTACTTTTGTCATTTCAACCCTGTTGTATTTACTTTCTTCTGTGAAATTTTAGGCACAGTCCAAGTTTGTGTTTTCGATTCAACAGAACACCAATTTACACAGCCAAAACAAAGCAGGAGCATGCAAAAACATTCCTTGCCCACTTTCTCTGTTTTGGTAGATCGGTCGCCTACTTACAGTATTATTTCTGCATGCTTAAATAGAACTGAATTTGTATTCGCTCACAGTATGTAAAAGAGATCCATGCTAGAAACAACTATACAGGACCAGCTCTATATAATAGTCAACAGAGCAGTTGGTTCTGCACCAGCACACTCTTACCTGTGATGGCTGATGAAGATGTGGACAGGATGAGAGCTGTTTCCCTTCCACAGTGTTGAACTGTCAAGCTGTGCTTAATGTAATTAATGTGAAAATAAGTCTGTGGTGTGTGGGATCAATGGCTCCTTGAGCTGGCTCATTTATTAGACTCTTATCCACACTGCTGATCACAGTTGACTGATATATTCAACCAAGTAACAGTTTCTTCACACTACGCATCAGAATGCCATAACTGATGAATCCGCTTGGAAAAGTGGTGGCATTTTTGTATCTTTGACAGCAAAAGGATAAACACATTGTTGTGTTTCAGAATACAATTTACCTGGCATGATTTGAGAAAGAACGATTGCCATGTGAATACTGTACTTCTCACCAAACAAAACAATGGTCAATCAGATTACCATGAAATTCACCATGATGATGTACAGTGAAGACTGTAAGATACGTTTTTTTTTTTTTATTTAAACCAAAATTTTTGGGTTTTTTTTTTTTTTTTTTTTTTTTTTTTTTTTTTAGAATTTTGTCCTTTTGTTTACAGCATACTGTTTTGGAATGACATGAAAGTGAGTCAAAAATTATGTTTTTCAACAATTATCAACAAGTTTTAAAGCGCATTAATAAATTCAGAAATTATTAATTAAAGGGATAGTTCACCCACAAATGAAAATTACCCCATGATTTACTCACCCTCAAGCCATAGGTGTATATGACTTTCTTCTTTCAGACGAATACAATCCGAGTTATATTAAAAAAAAATGTCCTTGGCTCTTTCAAGCTTTATAATGGCAGTGATTGGGGGTTGAGATTTTGAAGCCCAAAAAAGTGCATCCATCCATCATAAAAAAGTACTCCACACGGCTCCAGTGGGTTAATAAGGGCCTTCTGAAGCGAAGCGACAAACGCTTGAGGTTGAGTAAATCATGGGGTAATTTTCATTTTTGGGTGAACTGTCCCTTTAAATAAATCAATTCTGGGTATTCAACATGAAAAGTTTAGAGTTAATAAGATTTTTTTTTTTATGATGTATTAAATTGATCAAAGTGACAGTTAAGACATTTACATTGTCACAAAGAAACAAATAAATCATGGTTTCCAAAAATTAAGCTGCACAGCTGTTTTCAACACTGATAATAATAATGTTCCTTGAGCAGCAAATTAGCATATTACAATGATTTCTGAAGGATCATGTGACACTGAAGACTGGAGTAATGATGCTGAAATTTTAGTTTTGCATTTACATTTTAAAATATATTAAAATAGAAAACTTTTCAATATTGCTGTTTTTAATGATAAAATAAATGCTATGCTAAGAACATCGTGTGTGCTAGAACATATTACACATGTAGCAATCCCTATAAATACTAATGAGATCATGTTGAATATCCCGGATTTACAGTTACTTTCTTTTGTTGAATGCAAATACCTTTAGAGCAGTGCTGGGCAAACTTGGCCCTTCCAGGCCACTTTCCTGCAGAGATTTGATCCAACCCTGATAAAACGTCTCCAGGTTACGTATGTAACCATGGTTCCCCGAAAGGAAAGAGACGCTGCGTCCGAAGACACTACGGGAACGCCCCCAGCGTGACCATGCTCTGAATCACATGTGTAATCAGTCCAATGGAAGGGCGAGACGTCATAGGCGGGTGACGTAGCGACCAGGAAGCTATAAAAGCACGTGAGGTGGAACCGGCTTCAGCTTCAAGGAATGAAGCAAGCGCTTGCAGGGATGCCGGAAGTATGGCTCTGAGACGCAGCATCTCGTTCCCTTCGGGGAACCATGGTTACATACGTAACCTGGAGACGTTCCCCTTCAGGAACTCGAGCTGCGTCCAAAGACACTACGGGAACGAGAATGCCCACGCCGCCAGACTTGCAAATCCCTGTCTAGTGTGGAAGAGCGCAGCTAAGACAAGAGAACAGAAGAGACAGGAGTGGCTCGCATATCAAGGCCATAGAACCTGACGAAAGTGAGGGGCGTGGACCATCCTGCTGCTTTGCAGATGTCCTGCATAGACACACCTGCTAGGAAGGCCTTGGAGGCCGCCATACTTCGGGTCGAGTGAGCCTTGACTCCCAGTGGTGAGGGGAGATCAGAGGACTCATAGGCAGTAGTAATGGCATCAACTATCCACCGACTGAGGGTCTGCTTCGTAGCAGGCAGACCTCACTTAGGGGGACCATAGCATATAAGCAGTTGGTCTGCCCTCCTCCACAGGGCAGCTCTGTGGATGTATGTGTCCAGTGCTCGCACTGGACACATGCAATTAAGCTTCTGCTGGTCTGGTTCCCTGAAGGGAGGAAGACAAAAGGCCTGCAGCACGATAGGCTGTTGTATAACCGAGGGAACCCTCGGGACATACCCCGCTCAAGGGTAGAGAAACACTTTGGCCATGCCGGGCACAAAGTCTAAATAGGAGGGGGCCACTGAGAGGGCCTGAAGATCCCCAACTCTCTTTAGAGAAGGGGCCACACCCATAACTTTCACAGCTCCAGCGGGGGTGGAATATCGTGCCCTCCACCTGTGAGAGGAGGTCTCTCCTGATGGGGATCTCCCATGGAGAGCCGTCGAGAAGGGAAATCAGGTCCGAGAACCATACTCGGCCCGGCCAGAACAGGGCTACTAGTAGCAGACGGACCCCGTCCCGGCGCACTCTCTCCAGAACTCCCGGCGTACAGACGAAGCCTCGGCCAGGTCTGTACCATAGCATCCATCCCCAGTGGAGCCGGATGAGTCAGAGAGAACCAGAGGAGATAGACCAAGGTTTCCTCCACATGTCCAAGGCACGTAGGCATCGCTGCGTGACCTTGATCATGCGAAGCGGATTTCCCCTCGGGGAAAACCCTTTGGACTTGAGCCACCACTGTAGGGGCGTAGCTCCGCTACGTTCCCGGGCGGAAGAAACTGAAGGGGAGCGCTCGCTAGAGACCGCTGCGCCCTGAAGCATCATTGATGGCAGGGTTGGCAGAAAGATCTCCCGAGGGCACTGAGGAGAGACGGACACCGTATACTGTGGTGCACCCCGCTC
>NW_015547665.1:1828048-1830005 GCF_001515605.1 Sinocyclocheilus anshuiensis | reverse complement strand
CACCGCCATGGTGTGCAGACACGCACCAGCCGGACCTGCCGCTGTATACCCCTTGCCCACAAGGCTAGTTGTTGCATGTAACGGCCTGGAGGGCAATGCCAGAGCCTTTAATGACGATGCCGCACCCGGGGGACAGATAGCTCGCGAGCGTTTGTTCCACCCGGGGCATCGTCTTATAACCATGATCGCTAACCCCCGCCACGTTTGCATAGTGAGAGGAAGCGGGGGTAAATGGACGTGCTGAATACGGTCTAACCCACGACCTCGACACCTCGGTGTGGAGATCGGGGAAAAAAAAAGGTGGCAGTTTACTCCGCAGAGAGCGCTCATCTAATTTGCTTTTCTGCAGTTCAGCTTGTTTCTTGGCCGGCCAATTGATGTTTAACTTAGCTACGGCACGAGTGACCACCTCCAATAACTCCTCATACTGTGCTGTGTGAGGGGGCGAATCCTCATCGGCGCTCTCCACATCAACCTTGTGTGTGTGTGTGTGTGTGTGTGTGTGAATGTGTGTTTTGTTTTTATGCAAATATGATTTATTCTGAAGCAATATTTTCATCAGTTCATATCACTATCAGCTGTGACATATAAATCTGCGTGTTTTTTATATTTTATCCAAGGGCATTTTTTTAACCTTTATAGAGGGCATTTTCCCACTAATCTCATTAATACTTTCATTCCAGATTCTTACATTTAATCTATAAATTAAATTATAATAATGTGATTATACGTTATCAAATTAAATAATTTACACTGAAAAATACAACTGCATTAAACCTGTAACACCGCCATGGTGTGCAGACACGCACCAGCCTGACCTGCCGCCGTATACCCCTTGCCCACCAGGCTAAATGTTGCACGTGACGGCCTGGAGGGCAATGCCAGAGCCTTTAAGGACGATGCCGCACCGGGGGACAGATAGCTCGCGAGCGTCTGTTCCACCCAGGGCATCGTCTTATAACCATGATCGCTAACCCCCGCCACGTTTGCATAGTGAGAGGAAGCGGGGGTAAATGGACGTGCTGAATACGGTCTAACCCACGACCTCGACACCTCGGTGTGGAGATCGGGGAAAAAAAAAGGTGGCAGTTTACTCCGCAGAGAGCGCTCATCTAATTTGCTTTTCTGCAGTTCAGCTTGTTTCTTGGCCGGCCAATTGATGTTTAACTTAGCTACGGCACGAGTGACCACCTCCAATAACTCCTCATACTGTGCTGTGTGAGGGGGCGTTAAATAATTTACACTGAAAAATACAACTGCATTAAATAATATTATGAGATTCTTTTAAATATTTTTGAATAGGCTATACAAACAAGAAATGATGGTGGAAATTATACTTTTCAACGAAATTAAAATGCCAGTAGGTGCCAGTAGTGAGGGTTTAATGAGTGAGTCATTGGGTCGTTTATTCAAACGATTTGTTCAAATGGCAGAATCATCAGATGTTTATGCATGGGCTAATGAAACTTTGACTCAACCGATTCGTTCAAAACACGGAATCAATCAGCAATGAATCGTCTGGTTGCTGTGAGATGCGCTGTTTCCGCCTAAAACGTAATTGACCTAATATTATTGTATTTGCTTATTGAACTGTTTATAGACTATTAAACAGTCGTAATGGTGAAAACGTTGTGTGATGTTGCCTAACTAACTGTATTTTAAATATAAAAACTTTCCATTTTGAATGTTTACCTCAGGATGCGGAGTTTCTTAGTGTTGCATGTTTTGATTTCTCCTGGAGAGGCTGCGTGAGCCTCGCCTCAGCAGCGCAACCTTATTCCGTCAATAGATGCATTATATACAGTAGCTATATCCACTATTCGCCACTTACTCTAAATGTAATAAAATCAGAATAATACTTGCATTTTGGTGTTTACATAGTTATTTTTGGTTACTGATGTTTTAATCATGTTACTTGTCTGGCGTTAATGAAGCGTTAATGTCGAGCCCTGGAGTC
>NW_015547665.1:1827360-1828038 GCF_001515605.1 Sinocyclocheilus anshuiensis | reverse complement strand
CCTGGGCATCGTCTTATAACCATGATCCCTAACCCCCGCCACATTTGCATAATGAGAGGAAGCGGGATAAATAGGCTTGCTGAATATGGTCTAACCCACGACCTCAACACCTCGGTGTGGAGATCGGGGAAAAACGGTAGGCTCCGGCGCAGAGGTGGCAGTTTACTCCGCAGAAAGCGCTCATCTAATTTGCTTTTCTACGGTTCAGCTTGTTTCTCGGCCGGCCAATCGATGTTTAACTTAGCTACGGCACGAGTGACCACCTCCAATAACTCATACTGTGCTGTGTGAGGGGGCGAATCCTCATCGGCGCTCTCCACATCAACCTCCTTGGAGGAAGATAGGCGGAGCGTCGAGCCCGTTCCCCGGGGGGAAGAAACCGCAGTGCGGGCTTCCGATCCCAGAGAGCGGCACCGGATCTGGTGGGTGAGGAAGGAGATAGGGGCTCGCCCGTCTCCATTCCCTCCGCCAAATCCAATTGCGAACCCCACGAATGCAGCCGCCGCTCAGCCTCGGCTGAAGCGGGACCTGCACCGCGAGGAACGCTGGCGAAAGCTCCCTCCTCAAAGAGAGCCTTCCGGGAGCGAAGCGAGCGCAATGACATTCGCTCACAGTGCGGGCAATCGGCCCCCTCGAGAGCCGATGCCGCATGCTTCGCCCCCAAGCAAACAACGCACA
>NW_015547665.1:1826142-1827082 GCF_001515605.1 Sinocyclocheilus anshuiensis | reverse complement strand
TTCAAAACACGGAATCAATCAGCAATGAATCGGCTGTTTGCTGTGAGGTGCGCTACGTGTTCCGCCTAAAATAGTGACCTAATATTATTGTATTTTCTTATTGAACTGTTTATAGAACTATTAAACAGTCGTAATGATGAAAACGTTGTGTGATGTTGCCTAACTAACTGTATTTTAAATATAAAAACTTTCCATTTTGAATTTTTACCTCAGGATGCTGAGTTTCTTAGTGTTGCGTGTTTTGATTTCTCCCGGAGAGGCTGTGTGAGCCATTCCGTCAATAGATGCATTATATACAGTAGCTATATCCACTATTCGCCACTTACTCTAAATGTGATGAAATCAAAATAATACTTGCGTTTTGGTGTTTACATAGTTATTTTTGGTTACTGATGTTTTAATCCTGTTATTTGTCTGGCGTTACTGAAGCGTTAATGTCGAGCCCTGGAGTCTATGTGCCGACGGCCCCTGCCCAATTTAAACCCTGGTTATAATGAAAAAAAATTATAATGTCGTAACATACCCATGGCTTGATATTTCTTTAATAATCATATCAGATTGTGATATTATTACTTTTTGAACCGATCTTTGCTCACAAACTATGTGCTTCAGATGGTAAGTTCTTCTCAAGGTGTCTTCTGAGGAAGTTATAATGTGTTCAACAGCAACTTTATCATGACAATGTCTAGCTAGTGTGTTTTTTTTTTTCATGTACCCTTAAACTCATAAAATAAGTTCTTAAGATTGTTTTGGTGCTTCTAGTCTCGCTGATCATTCATTTGTTATTAGCAAAACTCCAACTGGAGACTTCCATTCAGTACTCCCTTTTTGGAGATGTCTTTGACTTTATTCTCTATTTTCTTTTTCATAAACCACTGTCTTAGCAATATCTACTTTGCTTGGAACACAGGATTTAGTTGCTCTGTATATGTATATATAT
>NW_015547665.1:1824766-1825950 GCF_001515605.1 Sinocyclocheilus anshuiensis | reverse complement strand
CCCAAGCAAACAACGCACATTCTGTGTGTATCCCCACTCGTAATGTAGCGAGGGCAGGGAGGAACACAGCCTGAAACGCTGCTCACTTTCGCCCTTATGTTTTATTTTCTCTGTGGCCTTGGACATTGTGCTTATAACTTCCTTTTATGATGGACAACACCAAATAGGACTCACAACAGAGATTATGACTGACACAACACAGAGCGCTTCGCTGAATGACAGAAAAGCTGAAGCCGGTTCCACCTCACGTGCTTTTATAGCTTCCTGGTCGCTACGTCACCCGCCTATGACGTCTCGCCCTTCCATTGGACTGATTACACATGTGATTCAGAGCATGGTCACGCTGGGGGCATTCCCGTAGTGTCTTCGGACGCAGCTCGAGTTCCTGAAGTGGAACTCACCTGCCTGTAGCTTTCTAGTAGTCTTGAAGACAATGATTAGCTGGTTCAGGTGTGTTTGATTAGAGTTGGAGCTAAACTCTGAAGGAAAGTGACCTGGAAGGGCCAAGTTTGCCCACCCCTGCTTTAGAGCAACACGCAAATCAAATTTCTAGTGCAAGTGGCAAATAAATGCTTGTGATTCTGAATCAACTGAGCAGCAACTTAACAGACTCAAATTCAGATAATTCTTGCCATGTTCCTCCAAAATTAAACAATATGTGGATCAGATCAGTGAGTAGGAACCGCTCGCCTCTGGCTACACTTGACTACGCCGGTGGAAACATTAGGAGAGAGTGCTTGAAATTCAAAAAAAAAAAGTAGTAGATCAAGTGATCAAGGAATGCTGTCATACTAGGCTGTTTTGTAATGCATAATGCTGAATGTGATATATGTGAATACCTAAAGAATATGCTGAAAACCAAATGCTTCAGCCAAATGTTGTCCTGTAATGGTGCAAGAAGTGCACACAAACAGTTCAGAGTTGAGAAATGTAAGCACACAGTTTATGAATAATGCTATAGAAGAGTATCATATTTATTCTTCTCATAAGGTGCTTTCAAAGCAGAATATCACTTCAGCATATGCATGTTTGAAAAAATTGAGGAATCTACAAAGTGCAAAGCTTACTGCAGCATTTTAAAATCCCTCAGATAAACAATAATTCATTTTTAAACACTTCGTTATAATCAGGGGTTAAATTGGGATTTGTTATGTGTTTGTGTGTGTGTGTGGGGGGGGGGGTCT
>NW_015547665.1:1818828-1824569 GCF_001515605.1 Sinocyclocheilus anshuiensis | reverse complement strand
TATATATATATATATATATATATATATATATGAGAGAGAGAGAGAAGTGGGCTGTCCACACAATTTTTTCCCCCCAGTGCCACATTTGAACTGCCGAAAGGTTTTCTATTTATTTATTATTATTATTTCTTTATTTATTTTTTATCTGTACTGGGATCACCTTCTAAGTCTTCTGATGACACCAGAATCAAAACTCTTATGACACTCCAGAACACAAGAGACCCCATCGCTTCATTTTCTGGGTGACTGACATTGCCGTTGGTTACTGTTATGTGACCACTGACCCTTGCTATGTGCTCTGTGATTTTCTTCAGAGCGACATCTACAACACACTGAATTCTTCTTTCTCAAACATCTAGATGTGCAATGTCAAGCCACAGGTAATGCTGTTACAGTGAAGACTTTGAGGAACAAAGCTTTAAGTGTCAGATATTCTCCATATTATCAATCTGAATCTGACTTTTGAGTTTGATTGAAGCTCAGTCAAAAGTATTTATGACAATGTGTTGATCACATATCATAATTTCCAAATCTCCATTGTTTTCTTTAAAAAGTACTTACAATTTCGACGTTATAATACTCACCATTTCAATAGATACAAACAAAATATACGTTTGTTTAAAAAAGAAAAAAAAAAAATTTTCTGTGTAGCCATGACAAAGGAACACCATACAGTATACAGCCATACTTGCCCAGTTGGTTAATCACAGAACTTTAAGACAATTGTTTTGTGTATTATAAGTTCATTATCGAATTAAATATGCACTAATTTTCATAAATTAATTTTCATAAATTAATTCTATGTTTTTACGAGTAAAATGTTATAGAAACTAGGTGAATGATATACGAACAAACCCCTTTGTAGAAATGTTCAGAATATATATAGAAATAAACTGTAAAGTTTTGGTATATGTAAGTGCTGCTAAAGTGTGAAATTCTGGCTTAGTACAGTTGATAACAGCCTTTATAGATATGTATTGTAATTGAAATCTACAAATGCATATAGATAAAGTAGGGCTGGGCGATATGACCTAAAATCAAAGTCTCGATTAATTGAACATTTTACCTTGATTTCGATTAATGAACAATTATTTGTTTGTTTGTTTACTTATTTATGCCTTCATAGTTCACTGGCAAGGTTACTGTACTGTAAATATGCTATTAACGAAAGGTGTTTTTTTTCTAATGAAAGAGTGCATTTATTTTCTTTGTGATTTAAAAATAACTGAAGGATGCACAAACTATGGTTATTCATTGAATATTTCGAACAAATTAAATCAAAGCACACATTGCTTGAAATGAAAAAAGTCTTATGAAAATAGTCAAATTTTAGTTTTAATGTAAAAAGCAAGTTTCCTAAAAAAGTAGAAAATAAATAACTTGCGTTTTTTGCAAACAAAAGAAATGATTGATAAATATTGCCATGCCAAAAGTATTAAATACCCAGCATCTCTTGCAAACAAAATAGATTTTAAATATTGTCATGTGAAAAGTGACGCTTTGACTTGACTTGACTTGACTAAATATTATTTTAAATAATACAATGGGGGAAAAAAGGAAAATAAGAACTTGAATCTCCTGTAAGCAATATATTTTAAATAATGCCATGCGCAAAAATGTAAAAAGAACACTGCTGATTAAGAGCAAGAGCAGGGCTTGGACAGGGCACCTCTAATGGATCAGCAGGCTGTGTATCCTGTGTGCTCATAGAGTTACTGACTCATGATCGCTGTTGCATGTGATCTTCCTCTTAGTGATCTTGTCCTGTCGCTCTATATGCACAATAATTTACTCTAGGTTCTTTCTAAGAAACACTAGCATGTTTAGTTTTTCAGGTTTTAGGCAGGATCTGAGGCATGCAACAATGTGTCCTTCAGAACTGAAAACCCGCTCTGATGGAAATCTAGTGGCTGGTATGCAAAGATACTTTTTTGCCACCTTAGAGTGGAAAAGTGTACATGATGCTTTCCCCACCATTCCAGTGGATTTTCCTCACTATCCAGCACGGGGGACACCAAGTAGATGCTCAGCTCTGCTTCTAGTGTTTGCTGAAGTGACAAAGTGGGTGCAGTTCAAGGAGTTGCCTTGCTACCTTAAAACAAACTTCCTAATGACCTCTATGGCTTCTTTGCTTCTGATGAAGTTGTAGAGGGCAATTACAAAAATTGGATGGTGCGCATACAGTGATGAAATTTGTGTCACACGCACTGTATACGGACCCTCGCATACGCATACAAAAATAAATATACTTTGGCCTTAAGGATCAAGTATGGGTCCATCGATCTACTTCACCAGAGATCAGATGTGGCTGATAAGTGCTGAACAGATTTCAGTTCAGCAGCTACCTTATTACAACATGTTTTGTACATATATATAAATATAAATTTATGGTCGCGATGGCACAATTAATCTGCTGTTGAGAGTTTTAATGAGGTGTTTTAACCCACTGCGCTCCACTGTAGCTATGGGAGCCACTGTAGCTGTAGTTTTTTCTTTCCATCTTCTTGAATTATTTTCATATTGAGTAGCATTTGTAAATGCTTGTGTTATCGACACCTGCTTTGTGGAGGCACTGCTGGGCACTTGTCAGTCTCTCTCTTTTTTTGAGGCATGCACTGCTCATGTTCGGTAGCGTGATTGTGCTCCAAGTGTTGAAACAGATTGGTGGTACTACCTTTGGTCATTGAAAGTTTTTTTTTTTTTACATCTGACTTAATTTTGTATTGTGTCTTTTTTACTGAAGCCAAAATGTGTCCAAGCTATGGACACTGTGTTTTTCTTTGGTACAAGCTGCTCCTGTTGCTCAGTTGACTCGTGTTTGAGTTCTCCTCCATGCTGCTTCCATGCATGTTGCTTGGCATGGTGGAGTCATGTGACTACACACGCGGTAGTATGTTTAACGGGAAAGTATTAACAAGATTTAAAAAAATGAAATGACCGACATGGGAAAATTATGTCGGGTTAGAGGTTCTAGAATTTTGTTTTTGATTACTTTTAGATTAATTGTCCAGACCTAAGATAAAGTCTAATAAAATAGACACTTAAATTACCATTTAGGATATTTTCTTTCCACTAGTCTGAAACAAAGCAAAATAGCCCAACATCTCAAAAACTGACATGTGCATAAAAAAGCAATGGTTTTGCTTGTGATGTTTTGCGTAAAAATGAATAAAATATGTAGAATGTTTTAGAATAGCTATATTTTCTCCTGTTGCTATACTTTGGCCCATTTGACCAGAATGGTTCTCAATGTTTATTTATTTATTTATATTTTTTTAAATAACTCATATTTTTATATATGTATATATTTTATATATGTATATATTAATTTTTTTAAATAACTCATGAAGCTGTGCATCTCTAATCACTAGATTGCAGCTTAAAGTTTTTCTTCAGCTCAAGGCTGTCCTGCGATGCAGTCTTTCTGAATTCCCTCAATACTGAACCTGCCATTAAACAATGACTTGTCCAGGCTGGTTTGGATAATTTGCGTGTGGAGCATTAGTGTTATAGACAGCTGTCAACCTGGAAGGATGGCCTGTGCCCAAAAACTGACAGAGAGCAACTCACACTTGAATCCTGACATCCATTTCAACAAACCTGAGACCTTTGATTTAAAATAGTCAGAAGAGCTTGTGTACGTGTATAACAAAAAGAGCAGAATATTAAATATCCATTCTAAAATTGTTACACAGTTAAAGTAAGATTTAATCTATTATTAGAACACCGTTTTAGCACGAAATTATGAGATCTGTCTCTATCCATTTTTTTAATCGATTGATTCAAAAACATTGATTCATTTATGAACAAAACAAGTGACAGTCTTCATCAGTGTTCAAATTATTCATTTACTTAACCGATTCATTCAATACTGATTCATTCTTGATTGAAACAAGTGACTGTCTTTATGATGGAGTCATTGATTAATTTACTCAACTAATTAATTCAAAAACACTATGTTCATGAACAAAATAAGTGACTGTCTTTATGAGTGATTAATTGATTAATTTACTCAACCAATTGATTCAACACTGATTCATTCTTGAACAAAACAAATGACTGTCTTTGAGTGAGTTACTGATTAATTTACTCAACCAAGTCATTCAAAAGCTCTTATTCAGTTAAAAAGTAAAAATAAATAAATAAAAAATGGACAAAGTAACTGGCAATATTGTGTCTGAAATGTAAGTTAATCAATGTGAACGCAATTGTATTGTTAGTCAAAATATCACAATCAGAACAACAGCTCTCTTGCTTGTGTAATAATGTTTAAATATATAGCAATATTTAGTAATTGCAGTATCCTTGGTATAATATTTAGATCTTAATAAAACAACAATAGTAACAAATTCATGCCCTATTTCTGTTTATCCTTCAGACAAATGTCTTAAAAGGGGCGAGTGACCTCTTTTGGTCAGCCTTCTCTGTCTCTCTTAACTTACATCTATTCAGAATTGATGCATTCATTATACCTAAATGTAGTAATTTAACCAGTTCAAATGCATTTTCTCCATGGAATGGGCCACCTCAACCTCTGATCTACTATATAATGAATGGAAAGGTTTCATTTGTTCAGTAATGAGCGTACTGTGTGTGCTGCCAATACACTAATTAAGTTAAAGTGTTTGTTAATGTGTCCCTGAATTAATAAGTGGTTTTAATGACATTGAACCTACTGTTCCTCTTCAGGTACTCGAGCTGCGTCGGAAACCGCTACGGGAACGCCTTCTGTGACCACGCTCTGAATCACATGTGAAATCAGTCCAATAGCTGGGTGAGACGTCACGGGCGGGTGACGTCATGGCCAGGAAGCTATAAAAGCACGTGCGGCGGAGCCGGCATCAGCTTTCTGTCATTCAGCAAGCGCTCTCTGTGTGTGTCAGTCTTCTTTGGTTTTGTCTGTCCATTATCACTCTTTATTTTACCAATACGAAGTGTAGAAAACATACGGCGAGAGCGGGCAGCATCTCAGGCTGTGTGTTCTTCCCTGCCCGCGCTACATTTCGGGTGGGGATACACACAGTTTGTGTGTTGTCTGCTTGGGAGCAAAACACGCAGAGTCAGCTCTCGAGGGAGATTGCATGGAAATCGCACATGATCTGGCGGACGGGTTGAAGACGGCTCGTCCTATCTCCACCCGTGTTCCCTAGATCTAGAGCAGGCTTGGAAGCCCGCGCTGCGGTTCTTCCCCCTCTGAACGAGAGCTTGCTGCTGCGGCCATCTTTTCTCTGAGGAGATTGATGTTGTTTGTGTGACTGAGCGGCTCGCGCGCTGCCGAGGCAACGCTTATATTACATAATTCGGTTTTTGATGTGAATCTTTCTCTCCAGATCGTATTTACTCCTCTGGTTGTTTGACTGCATTTAATTCTGAGGAATAAAATTAAGTTTTTATCTGACTATGAAAAGTTAGATATACAGGGGCTCTTGGGATAAAAAATTCTCGAGTGAGAGCACGCATTAACCTCTCTTCCTCTGAGGAGGTTGAGGCTGTCAGCAGGGGCTGCTCCGCAGAGTCTAGAGTCAGAGTGGCGCTCCCAGGCCGAAGGTTTCTAGCAGAAGGCGGGTCTGCAGACTGTCATTCTCGCTGGATAGTCTTCGTCGTAAATGTCCTGACGCCTAAGGCCTAGGACTTTTTGAGGGCCAGCTCCCTCTGGGGAAGAGCGATGTACACCGCATTACACGGTGCCCGTCTCTCCTCAGTGCCCTCAGGAGGTCGGTCTGCCAACCCTGCCGTGTTCC
>NW_015547665.1:1817163-1818766 GCF_001515605.1 Sinocyclocheilus anshuiensis | reverse complement strand
CACCAGAGGCCAGTCTCGCGAGACTGGTTCCCTTAGGAGGTCACCTGGTGGTGTGGGAGCCCCTGCCAAGTGTGCTTCATTGGGTCCTGCCCCGAGCAGGCTCTGGTCTAGTCTTCCTAGCAGACGACGTGGGTCTGAGGGCCGTCATTATCAGTAGGAGACTTCAGCTATGGGAGTCCTGATGCTGTGGTTCAGGACCTCGGAGGGCAGGCCCCTCTGGGGAAGAGAGGCTCACACCGCATTACACGGTGCCCGTCTCCCCTCAGTGCCCTTGGGAGATCGTTCTGCCAACCCTGCCGGTGTTCCAGGGCGCAGCAGTCTCCAGCGAGCGTTTCTTTCAGTTACCGCCCGGCAACGTAGTGGCACTGAGAGGCTCGTGGCTTCTGCGGAGGCCCCCAGAGCAGCTACTTCGGCCATCCCCTGCCGGTGTGCCGCTTCAGGGCACCGTACTAGCCGTTCTGGGCACACCAGAGATCAGTCTCGAGAGACTGATTCCCTTAGTAGATTATTTAGCAGTGTGGAAGCTACTGCCAAATGTATCTCAATGGGTCCTGCGTACTGTAGAAAGAGGCTACAGAATCCAGTTCGGTTCTCGTCCGCCTCGATTCAACGGGGTCACCCCCACTCTAGTGGGTCCCAAGCAGGCTCTGGTATTAGAACAGGAAATAGTTACTCTCTTAAGGAAGGAGGCCATCGAGGTGGTCCCTCCCGATGAAACAGACTCCGGGTTCTACAGCCGGTACTTCATTGTTCCGAAGGAGGATGCAGGGTTGCATCATATTTTAGATCTGTGCCTATTGAACCGTAGCTAACCATGCTCCCCATGCTCCTAACTTTAGATCAAACCAATCCCACATTTCATTATATTTCCCAGCTTTTGCTTTAACTTCCATCCTTAAGTTTTTCTAATTTGACCATTACTTAACTTAATACTCCTTCTGGAGCAGTATTATTTGGTATATAAATACAGCATTGATCCCCAAACACAACACATATTCCTTTCTCAGCTAATAAAAAATCCAAAGCTATTCTATTTTGCCATGTCATTCTGCTTGTTGCATCCAATTGCTCTCCTAGAAGTGATAAGTTCAAGTTCATTTTATTTGTATAGCACATTTACAGCAGCTGTTAGGCTGACCAAAGTGCTTTACAGAAGAGAAATGTATAAAAACATACACAGAAAACAAGCCGAATAAAAATATGAACAACCCATTAAAAAATTACCAAATAACAGTAATCAATACACTAAGGAAAACAGATAGGTTTTTAGCAGGGACTTAAAGACAGGCAGAGAAGGGGCCATTCTAATTTCTAAAGGCAGTGTATTCCAAAGCCGTGGCCCTGCCACCGCAAATGCACTTATCTGGGCGTGGTGTGGGATTCGACCACGATGCAGGCACATATGTCTCCTGCTCGGATCGAGTCGTTCCTCACCGCAGTCGTGAGAGTCAGAGAAGGCCGGTCACTCACTGTCAAGCAGTTTCAGAGACTGCTGGGTCTGATGGCAGCTGCGTCCAACATGATACCTCTTGGCCTGCTGTACATGAGACTCCTACAGTGGTGGCTCAAGACCAAGGGGTTCTCCCCGAGGGGAAACCCGCTT
>NW_015547665.1:1814802-1816863 GCF_001515605.1 Sinocyclocheilus anshuiensis | reverse complement strand
ACGCGGAGGTGCCTATGTGCCTTAAACATGTGGAGGAAACCTTGGTTCTTGTCTCAGGGCCCGGTGCTGGTAGCTCCTTGTCGCCGCGTACGCTAGCAACGAATGCGTCCCTCACCGGTTGGTGTGCGGTCATGAGTGGCCACCCTGTCCGTGGTCTGTGGAGTGGTCGCCATCTGACTTGGCATATCAATTGTCTGGAGATGCTGGCCGTATTTCAAGCATTGAAACACTTTCTCCCAGACCTGAGAGGTAACCATCTGTTGGTGCGCACCGACAACACAGCGGTGGTCACATACATAAACCACCAGGGAGGTCTGCGCTCGCGCCGTTTATACAAATTGTGCGGCCTACCACGCCCCTCTCGGTGGCCATTCAGTGGGAAGACACCCTATTCTTACACGTTTCCTCTGCGGTGCGCTGAGGCTGAGGCCTCCGGCCAGAGAAGCTTATGCTAAGTGGTGGATCAGGATGCTATTCCATAGCCTTGAGTCCTCTGATCTCCCCTCTTCTTTGGGGGTCAAGGCTCACTCCTCCAGAAGTTGGTCTTCGGGACGGCGGGCCCCGCCTACTTTAGCCACTCCTGGCTCCCCTTTCTCTCGCCTTAGTTGTGCTCTTCCACACTAGGCAGGGATTTGCAAGTCTGGCGGCATGGGCATTCTCGTTCCCGTAGCGTTTTCCGACGCAGCTCGAGTTCCTGAAGAGGAACGTCTCGGGTTACGTATGTAACCATGGTTCCCCGAGGGAACGAGACGCTGCGTCTCGGTGCCATACTTCAGCAACCCTGCCGGTGCTTGCTTCATTCCTGAAGCTGATGCTGGCTCCGCCGCATGTGCTTTTATAGCTTCCTGGCCATGACGTCACCCACCCGTGACGTCTCACCCAGCTAGTGGTCACAGAAGGCGTTCCCGTAACATTTTCCGACGCAGCGTCTCATTCCCTCGAGGAACCATGGTTACATACGTAACCCGAGACGTTTTATGGGTTAGTTGTTGTCGTACTGACACTATGATACTGATAAAATCCAGACATAGTTATGTAAATGCTGTCCAAACCATTTTTTAATTTTAAGCTAAAAACTTTTATTTTCTCATCATTGCGGTATCACAGGCTGAGAAAAGGGGCTTCTTCCTTTCGTTTGCTGGGCACTTTACAGCCATACCTCAGCAATTGTATGTCTCCTTTCTAAACAAAATCAATGCAGCACTGGAAAGAGAGTCTTTCATTTACTCCTAATGCAGAGTTCCTTGTTTTTATACATGCTATGTGTCATCCTCATCTAGAGATTCAGAGAAAAACATTCCTAGTCTTGTAACTCTTCAGTCCTGAAAAGAATAGTTTAAAGGGTGAAATGTAGTTAAAAGAAGAAGGACTAAGTATTTAAATAAACTTTTGAATAACTATTCTTTAACAGTCAGATAAAGTACTTACATTTTCTTTTTTTAAATTTAGTTTATGGGTCAGAAAAGTTCATTAAAATAATAAAATACTCCACGAAAGAGACCATGGTGTTGGTGTTCTCATATATTTTTCTTCAGAAATCTACTAAGTTATCTGCTAAAGAGTTGTTATCTGTAACAATTCAGTCCACTGAAGGCGAGTTAAAGTGAGAACCCAAGTGCAGTTTATTTACAGTGTGATCCAAACATCCAAACAATAATCCGTGACTTGACTTGACATGAACAGACTTGACTTGACATGAACAGACTTGACGAGGCATGAACAGACTAGACTCACCGACAGCAGGTTACAACATCAATACACGACCAAGACTATGGGAACATGATGGCTACTTATAGCAAACAAGAGGGTCACATGACATGAACAAACCAATGGGGAACAAGACACATGACTAAGACTACCAACCAGAACATGACACAATGAACAGAGGAACCAATAGCATGAAGACAAGAGGGCAAGGGAAGCATGACACTAACAGGGTGAAGCAATTACAAAATAAAAGACATGAAAACATGAACATGAACATGAAACAAAACCCAAAACCCAAACCCCACATTACATATCCCCCCCTCTAAGGGCGGCTCCAGACGCCCAAACAAAACC
>NW_015547665.1:1814307-1814686 GCF_001515605.1 Sinocyclocheilus anshuiensis | reverse complement strand
AGACTCGTGCACAGGAGAGGCCTCAGGAGCAGACTCGTGGACAGGAGAGGACTCTGGAGCGCAGTGTACAGCCCACACGCTCAAAATGGTGACCGCCATTACAGTAAGGGCAGAAGAGTGTGGCATGACCTCTAAGATGGCGGGGCTTGAGAGCGATGACGTCACTGGGATGCCTGCAGCTCGCACCGACATCAGAGGTTCGGACATCACTGGGATGCCTGCAGCTCGCACCGACATCAGAGGTGGGTCCATCACACTAGCAATCAGTCTTTTCAGTCTTGGCCCAAGCTCTGCGTCTGACTCAGGCGTGGCGGCCATCTTGGCTGGGGACTGAGGCGTGGCGGCCATCTTGGCCGGGGACTCAGGCGTGGCGTGAGCA
>NW_015547665.1:1813264-1813906 GCF_001515605.1 Sinocyclocheilus anshuiensis | reverse complement strand
CAGACTCTGGCTTGGCAGACATGATGTGATCAGGCTTTGACTTGGTAGATATTACATGAGTAAACTTTGACTTAACTGGTATGATGTGAGCAGGTCCTGGAGTAGCAGGTGTGACGTTAGCAGGCTTTGGCTTGGCAGACATGATGTGAGCAGGCGTTGGCATAGCAGGCATGACGTGAACAGGCTTGATGTGAGCAGACTTTTGGGAAGTGTCATGTTCCTCCTCCATGACACCCACAGTGAATGGTGAATCAGCCAGCAACAAGGCAAAGTCAATGTATTTTTCAAGAGTCCAGTGAGGAGTATTGCGTGGCATTAAACTTGATACATTTTTGTCCAAACCATAGCGGAAAATGTCCTTAAGGAATGTTTCATTAAAATCCACTTGGTGACAAAGTCCACAAAAGTCCTGAACATAATCCTCAATGGAGCGATTACCTTGACGAAGTTGAACAAGATGATCTGCTGGGTTCATTTGGCTGGGGTCGTGTATTCTGTAACGAGTCAGTCCACTGAAGGCGAGCGTAGTGAGAACCCAAGTGCAGTTTATTTACAGTGATCCAAACATCCAAACAGACAAAGACTAGAGACACAGACTTGACTTGGCATGAACAGACTTGACTTGACTTGGCATGAACAGAC
>NW_015547665.1:1811447-1813021 GCF_001515605.1 Sinocyclocheilus anshuiensis | reverse complement strand
GGGGACTCAGGCGTGGCGGCCATCTTGGCCGGGGACTCAGGCGTGGCGGCCATCTTGGCCGGGGACTCAGGCTTAACATGAGCAGTCTCTGAAATGGCGGCCATGTCATGACGAAACTCTGGAAGATCAGCTGAGACATGATGAGACTCTAGAAGGGCAGCCATTTTGTGAAGAGACTCTTGTGTGGCAGCCATCTTGCGATGAAGCTCTTGAATGGCGGCCATGTTGTGAATAATCTCCTGATGTGCCGGCATGACGTGAGCAAGCTCTGGCTTTAACTTAACTGGCATGATGTGAGCAGGTTGCATGACACTAACAGGGTGAACCAATTACAAAATAAAAGACATGAAAACATGAACATGAAACAAAACCCAAAACCCAAACCCCACATCACATTATCATGCTCCTTCTTTATATGAAGCTACTTTTTTTCCAGGCCAGCGCTGTTAGAGTATTATGATTTCTTTGTATTGAGCATGATATTCCCAAACCTTGTGAAGGCTGCTGTCTGGCTGTGATGGTGTATTGTTCAAAAGTTACAAAAATTATTTGAGTTCTAAGGTGTAATTTTGTCTATTTTCAAGATAATTAGGCAGTGAGAAAATTGATGTCCAGCTAGCATGTTAATGTTAATTATATACATCAGTGAGCAAAGACACAAATGAAAACCCACAAAGAATAAAGAGAGAGAGAGAGAGAGAGAGCATTATCACACTGGCTAAATCTCTCATTTGATGCTCGTAGATTTACATTCAGCACTCAACACAGAACAGAAATGTTTTCTAAAGTAAACCAGTTAAAGAAAAACCCAATCCAACCCAATCACATGCCTGGCTTCTTGTTTATTTAACCAACATTGAAAAAAGCTTAGTATGCCTGTAACTGAATCAGGGGAAAACTGCACGTCAAATGATTAATAGTGGACGAAAGCAACCATAATTGACATGAACTGAGTAGATGAAATATCTACCAAACTTAAGGAGTTTATATATACATATACATATATGACAAGTGCATAACCTTTTATTACTCAAAGTCTTTATATTAAAAAAAAAAAGGATACAGAGTGGCACAAAGTTTCCAGACTCATGGGGTGATTCTCTCACTCCACATTCAAGAATTCGGAACTGTTAAATAATAGTGAATCATTTTAATAGTTATGAAATTTTATGAATTTTAATGGTTAAAATATTGTAGTTACATTGTTAAGGTCATCCAATAGTTTGAGCCTTTTAGTACTGCAGCTATTTTTAAACGGCCTTCAGTGTTCTGAGAAACTGGGGAGACACTCCACAAATACAATACTTTTGTTTAATCCACAACATCTCACAAATAAACCTGTGGATTCTGCAAAATAGCAGGAATGTTGCTCTTAGCAGGTGATTTTAAGTTTGAATGTGGATCCTGTGAAATGCATTGCTGAATAACTTTGGTGCTTTTAAGGTGCTTTTAGGTTCTATACGATTTATAGACTGAACTCCTCTAAAAGGATTTTAGGGTGCTGACTGTTAGGATACCAAAGTATATGCTAAAACATTGCATCTTAATTTTAAACCATTTTAAAGCAAAAAATA
>NW_015547665.1:1803968-1810293 GCF_001515605.1 Sinocyclocheilus anshuiensis | reverse complement strand
ATATATATATATATATATATATATATGTATATATGTATGTGTGTGTCTGTGTGTGTAAAACATGTACATAAATGATGCTCACATATTATGTTCGCAGTTTGTGCTGAATTCAGACTAGAGCCATTAATATGTTTATAAGAAACTGTAAAAAAGCACAAATGTCAGGGTATGTCAAATTTTCTACAGGACACAAAAACACCCTCAGACCCCAGATAATTATCAAAACCCGATCATAACCTGAAAAATTAGTCAGCTAATAAAGAAATGTAATGCATACCAATTTGATTTTGCTACTCTTGACTCTTGTTTTGTTCTCTGAGGGGCCAGATTTGTACCAAAATCTCACACTATTGATCTGGTTGTATATACACGAGTGTATTTTCTTTTGTTCTTTTGGAACATTTTTACTATAGGAGCAGCCATTTTGTTAGAAATGTGCAGAGATTAATAAGCCATGAGACAAATGTGAAAAAAGTGAGATTGTGTTAAAGCCATTATGTGCTAAACCTTATTTTTTTCCCACTACACACAAATGTATTTTAATGAAAAAAAAGGAACATATTAGGAAAAGTACTAATTTTGAGAATAGAGAGTAAGAATCAAAATTGCGTCCCTCTTCCCTATCTTGTCTCCCTGCAGCCCAGTATGGAGTACAGCCAATGCAATTACAATACAATAAGGGAAAACCTGATGTGGGCGCTACTGAGAGTGTACTTAAAATAGATTACATTGGGAGCCTGGGCAGCCGATCAATAGGGATGTTGATTACAATAAGCCCCCAGACACTCAGACCACACGTTATTTATCCTCTGTGTCTGCTTAAAAATAATTCGAAATCTATGGTGCATACAGCCCATTAATGCATCGTATATTTTTGTGAAAAATGCAAGCAGCATAAAAAGGGAAATCCTGCCTGAGCTTTTGAGAAAATTAATTTTCTTTTGATGGATATTAAAAGACTACATGCAATGCAATAATTAGGACCTCCTGTCAAGTTCATTTATGAACATGAATGAGATGTGGAACAATTTAGCATGTGGGAGTTCGGGAGCAATATATTGTCAATATATCTTGTTAATAAGATCAATATTAGGAAGTACTGAGACTGCTTAGGAACATGGGTTTTTCAAAAGCTTGGAACAAGATGAAACAAAAATAATTTATACATCTTCCCTACTGAAAACCATAATGCACTTTGTAATTTAGTCATGCTTTCCTACAGTAGAGGTTAACATTTCTCCAGAGCTAAAGAAGTCCCTGTGCATCCAGAAACAAAATGTTCTCAGTACTGACCAGGAAAATTAAATTAGATTGGATTTGAGAAAGAAATGCAGCTAAGAAGAAAATATAACCATTTCACATGGTTTCTTGCTGGTCCAAGATGGTTTGGGTGGTTGATCACCTATTGGGAACATTTTGGTCAACCTGCTTAGAGCTGGTGGACAACCTTAGCCAAATGGGACCTTAAAAAAGGACCTTAGTGGCAATAGTTTGACAGTCTACTTAGGCTTATGATGCTTTTGGGAAACGCAGCCCTGGTTTGACCACAGCTTGTAAAGGTTGGCTTGTACATATGTATTTTCATCAACAGCTCCTATTATCAATTTTCATCTCAGTGAATAATCACACACCTCGTGAGAAAGTCAAGCAGGAATAATTGTAAATTCAGCAAGCAGAACAGTTAATATCACAGCTCTACATTTTATTATATGAACTGACATTTATCTAAAGCTTTCAGGGTTAAGGCTGACCAACTTTTGACCCAAATATCTTAGATCTAGGGAATAAGATAGACTTTCCCATTATTCCTCTGCTTCCTTATAATCCCTTTTCTACACATCATCTGAAATGTCAGCACTCTGGCAGCAAAACATTTCCTTTTGCAGGAACTATAAAATGAAATATCAATAATTTTAGATTTTGTGAGAGATTGTGAAAAATTAGGAGAAATGGAGAGGGAAAAAATTAGCAGTGAATAAATTATGATTTTGATGAACACAAAGGAATCAAGGTATTTTTTATTTTATTGAGATGCCTCTATGATGTGTAAAAAAATGCATAAAAATGCACGTTGAAAGTATTTTAAAAATGATGACAACTTATACATAATTTGAAATTTACAGATTTATTTTTCAGAATTCTGATATTTTCTGTCATTCAAAAATAAACCTTATAATAAATCATTCATGACTCCCAATGTCTGTGAAGCTCTGGGAAAATTAGATTTTTTTTTCTTTCTTTTAACTGGTCCCCTTTAATTAGATTGAGCATCACTTTGTGAGAATGGGAATGGATTGTGGCATTTCCACAGATGATCAGGTGGTTCTGGGGCTGAATAAAGATCATGTTGAACTGCAGATACCTTCGTTTTGTCTATATTGCAGGACAAAAAGATGTGAAATCTTGACAATCGTTGTGGCAGAATTGCAGTGTCAGCATTTCATGAAAATGCTTTGTCTCTGGAGCCCCTACTAACAGGTTCCCGTGGTCAACAGAATTATATTTCATTACAAATTTTTGCTAAAAGTTGGAGAACATAGTTGATTTAGTTAATATGGCTTTTGACAAGCTAAATGGGTTGCATTAAGTGAGTGCTATAACCTAAACTAGCTTGACTGTCTCAGTTATCTACATCCAGTAGTCTTGACTGGATCATGGCTTATGGAGTACGGTTAACTTGATGGCATGCTTGAGATAAAGTGGCACAGTTCAGTTTGTGCTGTGTTACTTGGTCTCCTAATTCTCTGTAATAGCTCCTCTAGCTTCTGAATCGGAGCCAATAACAGCAGGTGATTGGAACCCCAAGCCGTCCAATTATTTTGTTGCCCAAGTTTCAATAGAAGTCTCCAAAGTGCAATGCGTCTTAACTGCTTAAATAGATATAAGTAATACAATGTAGAAACATGTTTTAGGGAACGAAACTTTCAGAATAAATGTCGTTATTTTCCCCTTCTAGCATCCACTGTTTCGCTCAAATGTTGAGTCTAGTTTGAATAAAACACACTACTATCAACCTCCACCTTGTCTATGGATATACTGTTCTATTATGAGATCCTATAGCTCTAACTGGTAGAACAAGAAACACCATAAATGATGGTCATTGGTTCAATTCCCAGAAAGCACCCATGCTAGTAAATACACATTGAATGATGCACATTAAATGCAAAGCATCTGCAAGGTCACTGAAACCTACATTTAATCTACTCTGTATGACATCAATGACAATAAAACTTAAGCAGACCCAAATCTCATCATGAGAGCTCTGCAAATGAACAGATGGGTCAAGTATTGTGTTGCATCGCTGGCAAATGTATCTCAGTCATAGAGTAAATGAGAGCCGATTTAGATCAGCCACATTAATTCTAATTACATGTGGAATGTGAGCTGTTTGTGATTCAGGTCTTTGAAATATTAACATCCTGTAAATAGTGAAATGTCAGTCGAGATGAACTGCACTTTGATTGCCTGTGTAATTATGAGTCGTTCTGATGATGCATTGTAGTGTGAACAAAGGGCGAAAATTAGTTGTGTGGAAATGAGATGCAAAGCAAAGTGAGGCCAAGCCAACAAAATGCCTGTCAGGGACATAAGGACATTTCCACTACTGCTGTCACAAGATCACCGATGCATACTAAACTGTCTCAAGAGCTGGAAGCCAGCTTCCTTCTTCTTCTTCTTTCCAGGTTTCAGACATTTTTCCTCCTGATTTCTATTTTTCTATTTTGGATTTATTTGTTTGTTTGTTTGTTTATTGGCTTTGAATTGGAACAAATGTTACACACGTAAGCTTTAAAAAATGTGTTCTTGTTTGTTAATTTATTTTGGCAACATTTACTCCTCATGTCCTCGTGTTTTCAACAAAGGCGGTTTAATTTAACAAATACACAACATTTACCTTATACCATTATTGAACAACTGTGTGTGTAAACAAACTGAAAACAAGTAATTAAAGGTGAATAACATTTACTAAAAAATAAATAAATAAAAAATGAACATGTTGAGTACTTCTTGAAATGTAATCAGATATTTTAATCAACCATTTATACATGTTTAAACTATTTGTTTAATTAACTTGGTTGCATCACATAGGATACTTTTTTGCAATAATGCACAATGGACTGCATTATATTTTAAAAACTTGTATATCTAAAAGTTTATAAATATAACTAATCAGAGGTACGTCACAATGATTTCTAAATATATATAGCTTAATCTGTTGTGTGAGTCACTGTTTTTACAGCTTTAGCAGGTAAAAAATAACTGTCATCCTTCTGCTCTTGAAGGTAAATTCTCTCATCCTTGACTAGTTGATTTTTTTTTTTTGCATATATTTCTTCTTTTAAACCAAATGAACATCTCTCTTTGCACCTATTACCTATACTTTTTTTTTTCCATCACATGCTGGTGTTCTTCCCTTAAGGCTGAATGAATGATTCTGACAGTAAGTCCAGATTTATAGAACATGCTTCAGAATTTGACGAATGACGAGAGCACTTGAGACCCATGGAAATCCCTAAAATATAACCTGCATTATCTGAAATGGACGGAATGACTTCCATCTATCATAAATCCAAGGGAAAATATGTTTTAAAAATGAGATCCACCACAATCAAGGCTTTTCATTTGTATAGGCAGAAGATAATCTATGATGTGGCTCAGATATTTCTCAGAAATTCAAGACAAGGCATTGATATTCCTTTTTTTTCTCCTATGGTGTTCCAAGGAATCCATATTATATTATCTTTCATCGTCTGCATTCATCACATCTACAAGCGGTTATCGCATCAATAATCCTGCTAAATGACAACGATATTTCTTATGAACTACTCCAGATGCAAATACGACTCCTGGTGACAGAATAAATGTAAAAGGCTGAATGGTGTTGGAGGCATCGTGCCTCAGTTTGACACAAGTGGGCTCATCCGCTTACTTCCTATGGGGAAGCAGTTCTGTTAAGTGTGCCTCAGTGTCACATTCAGATTCAAATATTGCTCCTGAAAAGTACCTTCAAGATCATAAAATGGATAATATTATACATTGCTCATACTTGATTGACTCCTATGACCATGATGGTATTGTCACATTACAGCAGCTCTCTTTTAAAACCAAGAGAAATACCTGTCAAGAAGACATTTTAAGTCATCATAGACATGCTTCTGACAATAAGGGTTTTCCAAAAAGTAAAAAAAAAACAATGGTCTTGAGCAGCAAAGCAGCATATTCGAATGATTTCTGATTAATCATGTGACAATGAAGACTGGAGTAATGATGCTGAAAATTCCACTTTTAACGTCACAGGAATAAATTACATTTTAAAATATATTAAAATAGAAAGCAGTTATTTTCTTGTGAACTTGTTTGTTTGTTGCTGCCGTGTGTTTTGAGTTTGAGCTCCGTCAAGTTAATTCTTTATCGTCTATTTTTTATCTTAAAATCAATTTTATACACCATAATTTTCATTTCTATAACGTGTGAATATATCCCCTATTGTATTCTACAACAAAAACAATCAGAATCACTAGTTTTATTTTGATTTCCCGAGTCAGCTATTAGCATATAGCCTGTTAGCATCACCAGCGTGGTTGCCGCTAATCTCGCTTATATTGCTAATACTCTATTCACACACATTTCCATTGTTTTACTCACTGTTACTTGCTTTAATGGCAGATGTGTGTCTACCTTTGAGTGCAGGTGAGGACACGTTCGTGCTGCATTCGGTGCAGGTCAAGCTGGAGGCCATGGAGAAGCAGATCCGCGACCTGGTGGAGAGGCAGGCCCAGCTGAGAGAGCGGAGAGCCGTGCTGGAAACATCCCGGGCTGATGCTCACAAGTCCGGGGTAAGTATACAGCGCACTGCTAACTCTCCCACCACCTCTACTCCGTGTGTTTCTCTGCGCAGGCCCGGTGCATCCAGGACGTGATCTTCCCAGATCGTCCTTCACTCCGGTGCCGGGACACCACGGACCCTGGGTGCACCTGCAGCGGAAGACGCAAGCCAGGCCCCGGACGACGACCTCTCCCCCTCCACCACCTCCGGTATTCGAGATCTCCACCTGGAACCGCTTCGCTCCCCTCCACGAGACGGAACGCGATGCTGTGATCGTCGGAGACTCCATCGTCCGGAACGTCCGTGCTATGATAGCTGAAGGTAAAGTGCACACCCACTGTTTCCCTGGTGCTCGTGTTCTCGAGGTTTCTGCGCAGATACCCGCGATCCTGAAGGGCGACAAGAGCCCCGGAGCGGTCATGCTTCACGCCGGGGTTAAAGACACTAAGCTGCTGCAGACGGAGACACTGAAGAGGGACTTCAGGAGCCTGATCGAGA
>NW_015547665.1:1802629-1802892 GCF_001515605.1 Sinocyclocheilus anshuiensis | reverse complement strand
TTATTGTAAATGAAATGATCACAGATAATAGTTTTGATGTACTCTGCTTGACTGAAACCTGGCTAAAACCAAATGATTCTATTGGTCTAAATGAGTTTCAGTCAGACTGGCTGTGGCAGCAGTGTTGCAACAATATATAGTGATATTCTCAATGTTACTCAGAAGACAGGATACATGTTTAACTCATTCGAAATACTAATGCTTAATGTTACACTGTCAGATATGCAAAAGAAATCTATCGTATCTCTTGCTCTGGCTACTGT
>NW_015547665.1:1784945-1802196 GCF_001515605.1 Sinocyclocheilus anshuiensis | reverse complement strand
TTGAAAAAGGTTAGCGAAAAACGTACTGCGCCATGGTACAACAGTAATACCCATTCTCTCAAGAAAGAAACTCGTAGTCTTGAGCGCAAATGAAGAAAAACTAACTTGGAAGTTTTTAGAATTGCGTGGAAAAACAGTATGTCCAGCTATAGACAGTACCTATTAAGTTCCGTATCAGTTACAAAATATTATTACTTACCTATAAGGCCCTTAATGGGTTAGCTCCTGCATATGTGACTAGCCCACCCCCCCCAAAGTATTGTGTATTCCTTTACTTAAGCAACATGCTAATGTCAAATTCTGAGGGAACTGAAAAAAAAGACAGAAGTCAACACTTGACAAATTAAAAAAATCTATTTCAGCAGAAGGCTGTGCTATTTTTAACTCAACACCATGCAACAATTTGACAACACTCAAGCCTATGTAAACTGACATACTGACTTGACTGGTTAGCAAAATCATACAAAAGAGCAGATGTATTTGAGCAAAATGGAGAGTTCACATACACACACAAATGCATATAGATTCTTCTGTGCATTACTTGAGAACTCCAGTCTAGAATGATGAAACTCTTTTCCTCCTGGCAAGGTGATGCTGATAGTGCTGCTGGATCATTTACCAAAGGAGAGAAAGAGAGAGAGAGAGAGAGAGAGAGAGACAAAAAGAGAATTAGGCTATTAGGCTGTCGTGATAGAGCTACTCCAGGAGCATGCTGATGTCTAGTGTTCAGCTACACCTGTCTCTATGTGTGATGTGTGTGACTAATTTGACAGGACACTTCCTGAGCACCCCAGGATGCTGTGGGTTCCATCACAACATTCACTAGCTGCAGACAGGCCCATCCAATCACAAAAAAAAAAGTGTTTCTGAAAACCCCAAACCACAGCTCTCAATCATGTACTGATATTCTCTGAAAAATGACTTGTACTACCGTATGTCATGTTCTCTATCGTTTTGACCAAAATCTATTTTTTCCTCATTCCTAGTAATGTTATCTTCAGATGAATGAGCTGCTGTACTGTTGAATTAACATTTTTGACACCATTTGCATTGAGTTTCATCATTCTGTCACAATCATACTGAGAATCATACTTTAGGTGCACTCGTGACACGGCTGTTTCAAAAGGTAGGCAACATTAAAAAATATAAAAAATCTGTATAATAGTATATATAATCTAAAATTATTTATCTGCCTTTTTATGCTTTGATACTGTTGGTTAGCTTTAGGGTAATAATTCAAAGTTAACAGTTTTACTTAATAATAGTAGATGCTAATGCCATACTTTACTTAAAGGGGTCATGAACTGGCTTTTTTATTATTTTATACTGTTGTTTGAGGTCCACTTATGACGTTAGCATGGTTTTTACATTTAAGAACATCAAAATCAATAAGTAATAGGCTATTTTCTACCCTGGTTTAGAGAAACGTTCTGTTTTTATGGGTGTGCCGCACTGAAGACTTGGAGGTAAACGCCCACTGCTATGATTGGATAACAGTTTTGCATAGTAAACTACAAACTATCTTCATAGTTGGACCCTTCTGTGACTTTGGTTAGACACGTACACATAATCAGGACATATCAAGCAATCCTTAACAAAACAACAGTGACACAGTACAAATATGTTTTACTCACATAAGTGTGCTGCGTCATTCCTGTTGGATCCAATATAGATGGCACAGCACTGCTTTTTAATCTCAGTCTCTCTGCAAATCCAGCGTTGACCTGTGTCTTGTTTACAAAGAGAACAAATGCTCAATGTTTTATTCATGTGAGCTGGAACTTCATTAAACATAATCTTCCTTTATCAATAAAGTATTTGAGCTGAGGCTTTAATTTTCACTTCTCTTGATTAACCTTCTTGACTATTAAGTGTTGATCGTGACATCTGCAGCATCACTGCGTTGATTTATCACAGCAACTTTGGTGTCAACGAAGCGGTAGCCAGGTAGATGAATGGTTGGTTTCACCTGTCAGGGAGTCTAGTGGCAGTTACAGTGGAGCGTGTTGTGTGGGGGTGTATAGCCATGATGACAGCTCATGTGTCTGGGAGATTTCAGAGGCTTGGACATGTCCAGGCGCTATCATCCTTTTCCCATGTACAGATTCTTATCGCTTTTGCCTTTCATATCTGATACATGCCTCTTTGTTTGGGTTCTATGGGCTTGTCAGTTTCTGAACAGTGTTTTAAAGTCAAAGCACCCATTGTTGAATTATTGGTGAGAAGTACATCAGTCCCAAGTAAACAGAGGATGACAGAATCTCCTGCAAAACCACTGATGGAAAATCCAGTTTAAGCTGGTATGTTTTGAAACTTAGTTGGTTTACAGGGTCCAAGCTGGTCATTACTTGTTAGACAATCTTGAACAGCAACAAACCAGTTAACGGCTGGTTAGAACAAATCTAACGGGCTTTGAAGTCCAGCAAATTGGTTTAAAATGTAGTCAAAATGTATATTAACCTTACCAAAAAAAAAATTAAAATTAAATAAATAAATAAATCATAATAATAAAATAAATAAATAAATAACCACTTTATTTTTATTTTATTTTATTTTATTTTATTATGTATTTATTTTTGTTTCACAAAATCAAAAGTGATTTCACAAACTCGCAGAATTACATCACATTATATAACATGGCTTCATGTGTACAAATTTCTTGTCTCAAATGCCATTTTCATGTGATCACACAATGGATTTAAATATAAAATATTTTGGGTTAAATACATTCTCAGTTCTATTGGAATCATCTTTCATGTGAAGACGTTTACCACTGAATGTAATGATGCATAATTGAGTCCTGTCCCAGTGTGAAAATCACCAAAAACGTGATTATATTTCATGGACAATGAAAGTCTGTCGGTTTATTTAACTATATTGTTCTAAATTAAGGGAAATAACTGATTTAAATAGCACTTGTCATTCTTTGTCATTCATTGTGTATTTTACACATCCGTGATTTGTTTTCTCCATTAAAAACAAAGACTATATTCATGCATCCGAAGTAAAACATTTTTTTAAAGAAAACTCCAAATTGTTTATCCATTTGCATCTGGAGAAAGCTTCTGTGTATATGATGACAAAATTTCCATTTTGGGTGAACCTATTCTATCCTATTGAATCTATTTAACCTAGAATATTCCTTTAACATGCTCCCATACATGATCTATATTGTGACTTTAATGTGTGTGTACATATGTGTATGATAAAAGAACATACTGTAGAAGGAGCTAAACAAACAAGATATCACTTAAATCATCCAAAATTGATGAATTAGCCTACAAACTCAAGGCGAAATGAATGGATTGTTGTGTTGTGAACCGTAGTGGCCTCCACTCATTTGCATTACAGCACATGTTGGCAGCTCATTATAATGTGTTGCGACAGTGCCCTGCCCGACTGGCCCATAGCAACCAATCCACACAATGGGAGGTTGACCCGACAGCAAATTCACACCATGTTGTCATCTCCAGTGAACACATGTACACAATTAGGTTCTTCCGGCTGAGTCGTCAGGTTTTTATTGACTCATCTGATTGTCTGTTCTCAAAACTAAAATAAAAGTAACAGCTATTTGGTAGCACCTTGCTCACAAGGTCCTTAAAGGGTATCATCTCTGAATCTTAAATGTCCTGCCCAGTGACGGCTGGTGCTCGCTGTGCTGTCCTTTACAGTGGCTGGCAGCAGACCTCCCTCTTTGTTAAATGGAGGTGTATGGCTGGATGTGATGTCCCATTCATCAGCCCCAGCTGAGCCAGGTTTGATAAATGACCTGGAGGCTTTCTGACTCTGTACAGCCATTTTGGCAGCTCAGAGTAAGAGTCCTCTTGTGCTTGTTTCAGACATCCCAAATTAGAAAACTAAATATTTTGGTACATTCTCGTTCTTTCTTTCTTTCTTTCTTTCTTTCTTTCTTTCTTTCTTATTTTTAATATGTTAGCAATCATCTATTTCACAGTCTGCTCATTATGTTGCACCTTCGATTTGTTTGGTTGCATTATCCACTGTTAATTACCAGGGCAGATTAATTAAATGGTGTCTTGGAATGGTTGAAATGAGAGAGAGTGTCTTTAACCTCTCCTGAGGGGAATCTCAGCTTGTGGAAGCTCCTCACGATGAGGACCAACAGCCCCAGCCTGTATCAGCCCATCCCTTCATCTCAGTCTGACTGTATTGCTTTGAGCCACATGACATGTGATTTTAGTACCTGTTCTTGTGCACATCCTACTGTGTCTTTAGAATTCACAAAACTGTGTCTTTAGAGTTTGAAATGTCCTTCATTTAAGAAGAAAAATCATGACCCATTACTGTTATTTCAAGGAGAACTATTCATGAATAGTGTCACAATAAGCTATGAAAGGTTGTGTTACATTGATTTTTACCACAGGTAAGGGGGTATTCTAAAGGCAAATTCACACTGCGCAGACAAACGCCGATCAACATAGACAATAACCTGATTACAGTGATTACACTTTTCAAATGACCCAACCAACACTTACTAAACATGTTCATGGAGTGAAAATGTGGCAAACAATGGCAATAGATGCAGACATGTGCTACTCACTGATCTGACAACCACAAATGTATCTATTATCATTGATTGGCGTCTCTCTCATAGACGCAACACAATACTAAATCCTCAAGTGTGGTAAAATCACTGTAACAGGGCCAATGTGATAATTTTTTTTTAAGTGCAATTATTATTAAAAATAATCAGAAGAAAAATTATTCTACCAAGTAGCATAGTAAAATAGTACATTAGCCTAATGATTAGCGATATTCATTAGCTGTTTACAGTTTTACAGTAGTAAATTTTATAGTAGTAATAATACATTAGTTTTGAATAGTATATTAGTTTATTTACTAGTTATATATATATATATATATATATACAATGTGTTTATCCATCCATTCTCCATAAACTTATGAGCCTTGTCAGTAAATTGTAAAGCCCAGCAAATTGTTTTTAAGAGGAAACTCAAAAGAGCCATTAGTTTGGGATGTAAGTTTTTGATACACTAAAAAAAGAATCAAATCATAAAAGTCATTAATTCAGGAATCGGTTGGACTAGACTGGTTGTGTTTGTTTTGGTTCAAAATAAAACCGGTTAATATCAGTAATTCATTTGGGAATCGACTGCAATGAACTATAGTGAACAGAAATGTTTGGATTAACAAAAATAACTGACGCATTGTTAATCAGTATTCAAACACACAGGTCCTCCATAGATTTTCATTAGAAGGTTTGATAATATGGTGGCAACAGTTGCTAACGATAGGTCCATAACATTTTTAAGATGGAGCTTAGCGAATAGTTTTATTCAAAATCAAATGGATGGATTATGGACTGTAAGTATTAAAAGTAGTATTTTAAATACAATTAAATGTAAATATATAAAATAACTAATTCTTATTTTTGTTATCTTGCATTTACAAATTAATTCCTGAAGTCATTATTCAGCAGTGCATAATTGTGTCATTAAAGCCACTTGTTTTTATAGCATACGTCACACAGTAACTCATTTTTTAGCTGCTGAATTTGCCAAGAAAGATTAATTAAGTGTCAAAGTAATCTTTCCACTGAAAGTTATATTCTCTCTGCTTTCATCAGTCAATTTTTTAGACACATTTATATGATGTGCTGTTATTCTGGTTTCATTTGAATTTACAATAATGTGTTTTCGAGTGAGTTTTGAAACTCGGTTGGAATTTTTTTTCTTCTTTTTTTGAAAATATATTGACCAAACTGACTGTTGACATGATTCTATGGAACCCTTTGGTCCTTCTAAAATTCATAGCCCTTCAGAGCAATTATACTGAGCTGAGAAACAAAAGATAGATAGATAGATAAATAGATAGATAGATAGATAGATTATATTCTCGCTATTAACTAGTTGCTTATTAGCATGCATATTACTAACCTGTACAGCCATTTTGGCAGCTCAGAGTAAGAGTCCTCTTGTGCTTGTTTCAGACATCCCAAATTAGAAAACTAAATATTTTGGTACATTCTCGTTCTTTCTTTCTTTCTTTCTTTCTTTCTTTCTTTCTTTCTTATTTAGGTTCTCTAAAGGTCTGTCTTAATAATTCCCTACTTTTTTTTTATCAGTTTGAATTTGTTCATTTGCATTTGGCCACAATTAAATTTACAATCAATTTATGATATACAGATTTCATGTTTTTTTTTAATTGTTTAGTAAAATAATAAATATATTTATTATTTTAATGCTATTTTTCTATATTGTGTACAGTAGCATGTTTAGGCACCATGCAACCCACGCAATGCCTACCGAGGGGGATCGATATTTTCTAGCTTACGTCTCTGTAAGCAGTCATCCACAAGATGATTTTTTTTTGTAGTCAGCATTTTGCTCTCACCAGTGAGCAGTGCTTGATGTGACGCATTTGAACTTTGCTCTAAATACCAACATCTTCCACTGCCACTGACCTTGGTTTGTGTGATATTTGAACAAACTGGAAGGCTGGCATAGTAAAGGGTAAGGTAAGTTTATGTACCAACAAACTTCCCTAATATTTTTATTGCAAATACTAGTACATCTGAGATGATCCATGATCTGTCACCATAGTTTCCTTTACTAAGGTCTTATGCACCAAACAAAACAATCAGGGGTCTAGTTAGTTTCAACAGTTATACCTTGTTGATAGATTATGCAGACAAAAATCTAGGCTTTTTACCCAAATTTTTGCTCCAAAACTCTAAAAATGTACATATTATACATACAGTTCACTGCTGTTTCCAGCTGAAATGACCACTAGTGGTAGTAAAAACAACAATTTTTATTCCTGTTCACTCAAATTATGATTACAGAGGCAGATTATCAATTAATAAAGACTTATTTTCTCAGATTTCCTTGCACAATACTATGTTATGACCTCAAAACTCTTTTACCATAGTGCATAATTTACAAACTAATACATTTTGATGATTGCATAACCAAAATTACATAACCAGCCCCATATGTTTGGCTTTTCTGATGCAGTAAACTTGCTTGGTAGCCCACCTGGTAAAGCACTGCACTTGCAATGTGGAGTGCTCAGGTACGAGTCTTATGAAGCATGAGTTCATAAAAGAGCTTAAAGGCTTGTAGAAGCAAGCTAAATCATGGTTGTTTCATTTTTATCTCACATTGGCTTTTGATAACATTATTGGTTAGATTTAGGGTATAATTTTATGTAGGTGGTGCTTTTTCGCACTACTCAATTGACATTTAATTTTTGAACTGTCATGATACGTACAACAACCAACGTGGTGATAAACATTTCTAGATTCAAGTTCCATTGGATAAAAGTGAACTTGTTGTTATCACCACTCGCTGGACATTTCGCTTGGAAAGTGTCATGAAACATGCAAGAAACAACTTTATATCATTTTGCAGAAATGTCACGACAGCCATGATTTGCATTTGCAAAAACCATCTAGTTAGCTATGAAAGCAGAGATTCTCAGCACATTTACTTCTCAAACACAATTCAGAGATGATATAAGTACCTCTCTGAACATAATTCACATCAACATATTCTCTAGTATCTAGTTTTTGGGAGGGGGTGTATCTGTTAGCATTGCCGTGAGCTCCAAGCAATAAGCATTAGTTATTGCTTCTAATTGGACCTGTGTCAGCTAATTATACCTCTCACGCGGGGTCTCCTGGGAGGCAGGGCTGCTAATTTCAATAAGGCTCAACAAGTACTAGCTTCCCTCTGATGGTCGTATTTTAATTAGAAGCAAGTCCCACACAGAGTGCCTGAGAGAGGGACAGAAAATCAAAGACTTGTACGAAGCAATCTGTGACTGCCAAATGGCCACACACACAAGCATCTCCCCATCTTTTTTTTTTTCCCCCGGACATTTTCACTATCATGCAAATGAGGTCAGTTTGTTTAGACACCATCACTATATGTGTGTGTGTGTGTGAGCCGACTGCTGTATAGCCTATATCCAGCTTAGGCTGTTTTCCCTAAATTTGTATATATACCGTTTGAATGACAGCTTTGTAAAGCTGTTGGCTATCAAATATTCAATATCGCTACTCATCATAAGTACTTGGTACATTATCAGCGCAGCGGCATACGTTCAAACTAATATCACATAATTCACGTCTCTTTGATGATTGGTTGATATCAGAAGGGAGGCTAGCCTCCCCTACGAGGGTTCTTTTCTCAACACTCCTAGTGCTGAAAGTGAACACTCGATGGTGATTGGCAAATTTTTTTTACCAACGGAGGCACGAGAGCTCACCTCTCCCCCGGGCTCCCCCTACCCTTCTATATCACTTAGCAGTTGTAATTACATCAGCAGATTCGGCACATTCGCGATAGAAAAGCGGCGCTTTCACATTATGGTATTACAACTGTGAAATTACAAACAAAAAATACACATTCTGAGGCATGAACTGAAATTAATTGTGAATTTTATTAACATTAAATCATCCTCCTCCCATTTTCACCTCGAAATTATGGGGAAGCTGTGCCTCCCCTGCTTCCCCCGATGAGCCGCCACTGTTTATTAGTACTTATAAAGCACATAGTAATGCCTTATTCTTCATGACTTTATTCTAGATCCCTTAATCCAACCCTATACCTAAACTTAACAACTACCTTATTAACTATTAATAAGCAGCAAATTAGGAGTTTATTGAGGGAAAAGTCATAGTTAAAAGTGAATTAATGTCCCCTATTCTAAAGTGTTACCAATATTTCTTATTTTAATTCTCCCTGTCAACAAGCTGGATATATATAGGTGATTTGACTGCCTTTTCCAGCAGTGCATCAAAGTATCTTATGAGATTCATGGTTGTAATAAAAATAGACAAACTTTCACTGACGTCTTGTATATGTACACATATGTCTGTGAAAAAGAGTCCTCTCTGACCTCTCTGTTAATCAGTTTGATGGTTCAGTCTTTCACTATACCATAGCTTTTTCTAAAAAAATGCCAATTTTTTCGGTTGTGTGTGTGTGAAAGTCTATAGTAAAGGACTCCATTTCCTCAGGGAAGTATATTCTTTCTGCCACTTCAATTTTCTGTACATCATAGAGGAATGAACCTGCTTACAATGATAAACCAGCTCGTACCGCTTTATTTTCCCATGTGCTGTCTTAACACCGCTTGCCAGCATTTATTATCTTCTCTAGACCAGTGTATGTCCATATCTCTCCTTTCCTGACACCTTTCATCCGGCGTTCATCTGCTTGTTTTTACCTGTATGACTCAGTCCACTGACTCAGCGTGTCTTTATAAACAGGCACTGATTTGTACAGAGGTACAGTATCTCTGTGGTACTCAGCAATGATTTTCCTTGCTCTTACTCAGGGACACTTTCCAAGGCAGTATAGGGGGCAAAAACAAAAGTGTTGCGTTTATAATTTTGTTAAGTGTATATATATATATATATATATATGAGTTCAGTTCCAACCCTGATCAAATGGGATTTAAGCATATCCTCCTCTCATCTTTGTTCTGCCTAACAATCATTTGGACAGAGTAACCTTTCCTTTTTAAGAAGGCCCTTTGTGACTGTGCTAGTGACCCTTCACTCTTTGGCTTAGAAGATGGTGAGACACAATGAAGAGAAGTGTTGGTGCAGTACGGGTGAATATATCTCCACCTCACTAGAAACAGAATGTCAAATAATGGGTCTCGTCAGCAAGGAAGGGCACTAGAGATCGTATAAGGAAGAATCTGCAATAGATGCCTCTCCAGTGCTCTGTCAGTGTGACTGTAGACTAAAAAATGAAAGGGTAGTGCATCTCATGCCCCATTAAATCTTCATTCTCTCTGTGAGACAGGAATAACTCAACAGGGCATGTAAAAATCCTTTAGGTTATTTTCCATTAGTGTGCTGTGAAGTCACTGAATCTTCTGTTTAGTATCTTCAGGCTTTGTTTTTGTTTTGTTTTTTTCATTCTTTAAAATTGTCATAACTTGCACAATCGGTTTGCCTATGCACTGAACAAAAATTTGGTGTAGTAAATAGTTTTCACTCCGAAATCACTAGTAAATTTTCCAGACAAAACAAAGTAATGTAAAGTAACACATATAATCCAACATGAAATTTAATCTTTGTTTTTATACAGTGTAGCGCATTTAGTCACTAACGGTAATTATATGCTATAAATAAAATGTGTATATTATGTCTTAATCAGATAGTACACCCCAAAATAAAAATAAAAATCATCCCAAACACAAAAGACTTTCTTTCATCATGTTTCTCTCATTATTTGTGTCTATCCATTGAATGTCTATGTAATCAACATTTTCAAGCTTTTAAAAGTGCATATGGATGGATAAAGACAATCATGAGGGTCTTGATGAGAGTAAATGATGACAGAATTTTCAGTTTTGGATGAACTATGCCTATACCAATCCCATCATGCTGTTTTTTTTTCTATTAATGTATATTTTAATAAATGTTTAAATGTTAATATATTTCTAGATCAAATCAAGTCCTTAAATCAAGGACTTGAAATCAAATCAAGTCCTTAAAGTTTCTGAATGTAATTTATTATGTTTGGGAATAGTAGAGAATGTCTTTTGCACAGTGATATTTCCTGTGAGATTTGGAGATACGCTAACTAGAAGAGGTTGGAGTACCTGCAAGCATCATAATAGTCTGATGCTTCTATCATAGTGAAAGAGACAGCAAGTATAGGAAAGAAAGACCTCAAGCTCCATTCACAATGAAGTTAAAATGGCTGTAAGTCCCCTTTTTTACTTATAAAGTGCTCAGGTTTACATATGGTTCAGAGTGGAAGCACCTACTGCATTAAAATCCTGCAGAAAGCTCACCAGAGAATCACCTTTGACTCCAGAAAAACGCTCTGCTGTTCAGAATAACAACTGCTGCATATAACAACCAATGGTACAGGTCAAAAGTCACAGCCCCGAACCACTGCTATCAGAACATGCAAATCTGAACAGACATGTTGTGTCAACAGGTGCACTTTAACAGAGTGAATGCAGGTGTTGTGGGAATGCAGGTGCACATTACCTTGTGTTGCGTGTGTTTATAAGAGTTATGAGTACAGTTGCAAATATACAGTAATCAGTGTTGGGAAGGTTACTTTGGAAATGTAATAGGTTACAGATTACAAGTTACCCTATTTAAAATGTAATAGTAGTGTAACTTTTTCAATTACTTTATTAAAGTAATGTAACTGATTACTTTTGATTACTTTTGGATTACTTTTCTAAATTTCTAATGAATGTTTATTTGCAACTGTTAATCATTTTCAAACATTTACACCATGCAGGGTTAACCTTACAGTAGTGCTCAACACTGTCAGACTTTCAAAATCCTTTATCACTTGAATTAAGATGATCAAATTTGAACACATCCACCACGAAATCAGACTTTAGTACCGCCTTTTACTTTGAGATTGATCTGAAGTTCAATGCAGATTTAAAATCATAAGACATAGTTAATAGATAATATTCCACAGTCCACTCCATTCTCTCTCTCGCATTGATTACTCTGATCTGATCCAAACCGTTTGGCGGAGGCGCGGAGAGTGCGCAAGCCGAAGCATTGCCAGTCACGACTAACCGATTCATGATTTATTAGAGATTTAATTATCGAATGGCGAATTCGGAAATAATCGCTTTAGTATATTCGGCAGGCAATTATACAATAATAATATTAATAAATAATATTAATAGCGGGCCAAATCGGCTGCCAGGCCACTGGGAATTGTCCCGGTTCTCCCGATGGCCCGTCCGTGCCTGATTTCCACAGACACGCAGAACGTGCAGGATTCATATATTGTCTTTTCGCGGCTTAATATTCACAGAGAATAGTCCATATTCAAGTGCACTGACCTACTTTTCATTTATTCTTCCAAAATGTGGCATATTCCGTCCGCATTAGGCTATAGGAATTCTGTTTTTACGACTGGAGTCTGTGTTTTCCACATCGCGGAAATTATAGGGCCGTACGTCTCAGAGTAGTCAGTGCAATTTGGGAAAGAAATCAATTAAATCTGTATGTGGATGTGTGTAAATATTCAAATGTAATCCCCTTTGTAATCGTTAACATTTTCATAAGTAACTGTAATTTAATTACACATTTTTTCTTAGTAACTGTAACTGATTACAGTTACATTTATTTTGTAATTAAATTACGTAACGCCGTTACATGTAACTAGTTACTCCCCAACACTGACAGTAATACATAAGGTGATACATATTTTTGATATGAAAAACGTACACATTTCTGTAGATGGTGTTATATGTGATGATGATGATGATGATGATGTGTGTGTCTGTGTGTGTGTGTGTACACATTATATATGCAGTGGAAAGTAATTTATTGTTTATTGCATGCGTTATGGCTACAGAAACTCTTCTAAATATATGGCATAACTGAGTATTAAACATTTCATACGTGCTCAACAAACACACTTGAACATACTGAAATTTAGCTGAGCTGAAGCCAACAACAACAACAACAAAAAAAAACACTGACCATTGTAAGTTCAACTACCATATTCAAAAGCCATTTGTGTGTGTGTGTGTGTGTGTGCATGTGTACACACCAGTTTTATCTTTGAAAATGTTATACAGCATGCACAGCAAAATGGCCTTTTATTTGACATACGTCCCAGATCCTTCACATCATCTTATAACCTTTGTGCATAAAGAAGCAAGAAAAATGTGTTTCTTATATCACACATGCTTGAGGGTGTTTTCATGCAGATTTAGGAGTCTTAACAACCTGTTTACAACCACGTGTTTTTAATTTTATGCTTAAACGTTCACTCCATGTTGGGAGTTTATTGTTTAGTGATGTGTTGAATAGATTTATTTATTTATTTTTTATTTTTTGTGTTTAGCAGTATGCTGAAGACTTTATTGTTTCAGCAGTGTGAGGCTAATTAATCACTCGGCTTTATCAGAATAATGAATTTACACTTTTCAGCAACGCTGCCAGAACACAAAGACGGGGTCATTTCAGACGGCTTCCTGTTCCAGCGCTTGTCTAAAACCTTAAATGAATCCTTCAGAAATTAAATGCCTACAGGTTGTTAGGAAAATAAGGGGTTTTCAAAAGTAGCCCGCCTTAAAGAACACTTCTATACATGTCAACTCTGACTTGATTATGCTACATTAATTAAAAATTTGTTGTTATTATTAGTATTAACTTAATGTCTATGTACAGCACCTGTGGAATGCTGTTGATTTGTTTTGGTATATAAATTATAAACTTTACCTTTATCATTTATTTTGGATTACCAGGAGCACTTGATGGAAACATTCGTAGAAATGGGTCTCGATGGAAAGATTCGCTCATGTGAATCCGACGGGGTGTGAATTGGTTCAGTTGAGTCAAACATTATCTTAACAGGTCTGTAAAGTGTTGAAATGATTACTTTGAATGTGTGTTAGGGTAATTCAACATTTGAAAGATGTGTATAATTTTAATTTGGATTAAAAAATAAGGAAAAGTTGTCTCTAAATTGCTTGACAACACAAGTTGTCAAACTTAGATCAAATTAATAATTTAAACCTATACTTAAATTACACTTAGTATCTTTTAGGGGTGAGCAATATAATAAAAAATGATGGATTATTAGATTATTATAAAGATAATTATATATATTAAAGAGTACTATAAAGATAAAGGCATTTTATTTATCTATTTATTTTTTTATAGTGCAAATCAAAATTAATTGAATAATAATAATAATAATAATAATACTACCAATAATAATAATAATAATAATTATTATTATTATTATTAAGTATATTAGTATAAAGATAATTAAGAAAAAAAGCAGATTGACTTTTGAAATATCTCGTTCTCATTTTAATACCATGACCTTTATGACAACCAGACATAATGACTAAACAATAGATTATATTTTATAATTTAGATAATGTACTTAATCTTTACATTATTATTATTATTTTCTCCATATTTTACAGTGCCACTATAGCAACATTAAACATTAAACCTGAGAACAAGAAATAAAAGGAGGAGAAAAATAATATATTATGTTTAACAGTTTTGGACCTGGTGTTACAGGCAGAGGAAATAAATGAAAATCAAACTGCTTCACTATTCCAAAGACACAATACAACCTCGTCACTATCAAACCACCAAAAACACTTGTTCTCATCGGAGCTGTGTTTTTTTGGGTCAATGATCCTTGGAATTTGCTCATGGATCATGTCTGAAAATGCATTAGTGTGCAGCCTGGACTTAATAATTTTGTCTTCCTGTTGTGTGAGAATCAGACTTGACTGTGGAAAATGGAAAACTGTATATTCTGCCTGAGAATTATTCATGTCTTCAGAGACACAGACAGCAAACAACTACGTTCTTCTCCTCTTACTCTAAATAACACTTACACTGTAAAAAATGTCCCTGTAAATTAACGGTAATATACTGGCAGCAGGGTTTCCAGCAGTGTACCGTAATTTTACAGTTTCATTACTGTATTCTAGATTGTTTTTTTTTTTCTTTAATTAAACGGAAGAACTGGCAATTTTGCTAATCATTAACTTTATTATAAATATCTGTACTTGAACAAATTCACAAACTGGCATTGTAATTTCATTTATACAAAAAAAGTGGCAGCAAATACACAGAAAAGAGAAGACCAAGAGGGTATTTTTTATAGCACAGTATTTATTTAAGTGCCCAAGCAATAATTCAAATGCTTTCTCAAAAAAACAATCAAAATGGAAGAATCAATTTGCAATCCAATGGAAGAATCAGTCTTTGTGTATGTTAGAGAAAGATGAGATGAAGAGAGAAGAAAAATTAACCATAGCATTACAAAACAGACAATGTGCAACATGAACCCTGCAGAAGTCTGTAGACATATTCGTTTTCTCACCATATGATGACAGGAATACATGAACTTCACATAAGAGCTTCTTTGAAAGCCACTTTACCAGCATTTTAGTTTTATTTGTGAAAAACTAGCGTCATTTCATGTACACACACACACACAAAAAAATATAAAGCTTCTTCTCATCTAAAAGTTTGGTCTAATGTGAAGTAATTGTGACAGAAATATATCACTATTGTACAGTAGAATATGTCGTTTTCAAAGTAATATAATAATAAAAATAACAATTATAGTAATAATAATAATAATTAAAAAATTATGTTTAAGGAATAATTACACAATTGTTCTTCCATGTTTTAATTGTAACAGGAATAAAAATGGAATTTGAGAAAAAAAAAATCTTATTTCCTAAAAAATGTACTAATAAATTGTTAAACTGAATACGTTTCATGATTTCAGTTAATTGGACATGCTATTTGATTTCTAACATTTATTTTAACCATTAAAACAGAATTTGGAGAAATTTATACAAAAAAATGGAATTTTGAAAAAAATAAAATAAAACGGAATTTGGGAAAAAATAAAATGGATTTACTTAATTTCTTCATGAGTGTTGTTAAATATTAAGTAGATTTTACCTGATAATGACAGGTGAGTTGTACTTTATATTAGAGCAGTAAAATTTACTTAAAATCTACTTAATTGTTACGAGGATTTTATCAAGTAAATCTTAAATTTTTTTTTCAGTGCAAAGCACTCACATAAAATTTTAAATTATTCATAGAAGTGGAAAATGCTTATTTTCTCTTTTTAATTACTAATTGTATAATTTCTTCTTATCAGTTCAAGATTTATTGTAAATAGGCCTGTCACAATTGCTTGATATAATCAACTGCGTCGACGCTGATAATTAGTCGACATCATTATTTTGAATCGACTGATGATTTTATATTATTTTACCTTTTAAATTTCGTTTTTACGCTTCGACTAAAATAACAACAGTTTCTTCCACACCACTAGTATGAGCAGTGCTTAATTTGTAAATTGCGAGGTCCCGGAACAAAGTGGGGTGACCGGTCCGGCAAGTGATTAGAGGACGGAGAGGTAACGGTGCATTCGAGCAACATTAGTGGACCAACTTAACTGATTAACAGCTTGCATCAGTTGCTTTTATAGTGTGCATGTACTCTAAAAAAAAAATCATGGTTTTTATAAAATCATTATTTCATTTTAACCAAACATTTTTATTTTTTTGTAAGTGTTTGGGTAGCTTTTGTGTAACCCAGCTCATAGGACTGGACAGTCGCAACAACAGAGCGGTTGTAATGAGTGCGGACTGCATTTTTTTCAGACCAGTTCTCAGTGCCGCCGTCAACTTGCATTTCTTTGTTCAAATATAGGTTTGTGTATATTTTATCTATAAAACAGTTTCTTTGCTGTAGATCATTTTATTTTATGCAAAGCAAACAAAAATGGTCTTTTCGACTGAATACTTAAAAAAATTTTTTTTTTTTTTACTTCTAAAATTGTTGTTAAACGAGTTTAAACGTAAGAAATATTGTATACGTGTTTAAGCGGTAAAATATGTTATATTAAGAACTGTATTTAACAAAAATAAAAGCAATTATGCACAATTTGCTGGGTAAGATTAGCCCAATGTGTGTTCTGTTCTGTTTATTTATTTGTTTTTATTTTTGTAACCTAGTGGAACAAACGAAAAACACAATAAACGGCAGTGCATTTACATGCACCCTCTTAATGCGATTATAATGAGATTTTGGCAATATTGCGATTAAACTTTACCTCATGTAAACGCAATACTTCGATTTAAATAATGCGATTAAACTCATAATCGCAGCAAGCATAATCGTATTAAAATAGGTGGCATACGCCGATTTTAATCTAAATATACAGGCATGTAAACACCTTAATCGCAGTATTGCCGCTCTGACCAAAGTGCGCATGTGCTTGTGACATACATGAATGACGTGACGCGCATCTGTAATAATACACAGATTAGAAACGATGGTGGGGAAGAAAGCATCGCATTTCTGGGGAAAACACAACTCGCTGCCACCAGTATCTGTTCCTTACCCTCATCCAGAAACGGCAAGAAGAACGCGACGACAGCATAGGCAAACGAATTGCCATCACATTTCTATGGCACCGAAAAAGTATGGAATACAACCATACAAACGTGTTTTGCATTAAATAAATTAAAACAGCAGCCAGTAACACACCTGCTCTTTCTGAGTCCATCATTTGTGCTGTGGAGTGGGGTATGTGAATAATGGCAGTAAAAAAATAACCACAATTCTTAGCGAATAATAAGAATAAACGGGAGTGAAGAGCTTTGCTCTTGACATGTAAACATCATAATGCGATTAAGTCCTTACTCTGATTATTGGAAATAATCGCATTATTCGTGCGCATGTAAA
>NW_015547665.1:1775358-1784527 GCF_001515605.1 Sinocyclocheilus anshuiensis | reverse complement strand
TTTATCCAGTGCAAAATCTGCGATTAAAATGTGCTCATATACAAAGCCCACTTAATAAACAATAAGTTAGAATATATTTAGATTACACTCTAAATTGCTTTAGATATGACTTGTTAAGATGAAATCCGCGCAACACTTCCACTGAGAATGCGTCACTCCGAAAAAGCAAACGTTTCTCCCCATCCTCCACCGATCAAGTCAAGTGCTCATGCAAAAGGCGGCAAGTTTATATGCTTCCTTAGTAAAATTAAGTTTACACGCCTATTTTCGATTTCCCTATATATAAGGTTAATATATGCCAACTTTACACACGCCTAACTTAGGAACAAGAATGCAAATTAAGCAAATCCTCCATTTTAAACCACACTGGGTTGGCGCCAATGCAAAACGCAAATATAAAGATTGCAAATAAGTTAATTGTTTCAGATAATCAAGCAAACACACTTACTTCAGATCCCTGTTATCTGTAATCGAGCTTCAATTTGAGATAAAATCCATTTAGGCTATATATCCACTGAGACCGACACTTCTCTCACTGGTATCAAAAGCTAACCGTTGCTCCCCTCCCCCACCGAACGCAAGTATTTTATATTTCCCTCTATATAAGGTTAACATTTACAGGATTTTACACCAGGAATAAACAAAACATGCAATTAGCTGCAAGAATCGCTCTCTCTCTTTCTTACACACACACACACACACACACACTTAACTTAACGCTAATTCACCGTCTTAAACCTCAGGGTTGGCAACAATCTGTCAAAGGCAAATTAAAAGATTGTGCCCACATAAAAAAATAAATATATCAAATAAACGTATTTCAGACTCTGATCTGCTTACCTGTAAATGAGCTTCAACTTGAGATGAAATCCATGCATATAAAACTTTCACTGAAACCGATGCTCCTCGATGCGTCGAGCCTTTGGTTCCCCTCCCCCACCGATCACGTGTGCATTTACGGTAAGACACTGTAATTTTAGAAAACAGTTCAGTACTGTAAATTTACGCTGTAAATTTACAGGGATTTTTTAAAACAGAAAAGAGGGACTGTATTTCCCCCTGAAGAGCATCCTTCTTTATTGTACGATGAAATACATACCATGCACGCTTTCTAGTGCAGACAACGTAGTTTAGCACTGGTGTGTTAAAGCATGACTGTGGAGAAAAGGGCATAATGCATTTAGCGACATTCCTACTATTATTTTCTCTATTGTATTAGTTTGTATTTGTTGTAATATCAATATTAAATTCAGATTAGTTCATTATTTTTTATGTTATTTTGTGTTCAACAGAAGAAAGAAACTCAAACAGCTTTGAAACAATTTGAGGGTGAGTAATTTTCATTTTTGGGTGAACGATCTCTTTAATTACCTGCGATTATACTGTTCTAGATGATGTTTGAAACTTGCCTCCTTAAGATGAATCGCTTGTTGTGTTCCTCATTTGTAAGTAGCTTTGAATAAAAACATCTGCTAAATGAATACATCTAAATGCATTAAAAAGTAAGTGCCATGGAGTATAAGTATCATTCATTACTATGGTAGCTATAACCATCTGATTCCATCATTGTACCCTGATACTGCCACTTTACTGTTTTATTTTATTTTATTTTTTAAGGCTAGATTTCTAAATGGAATGAAACTATCTGAATGTGCTTTTTACACAAAGTAAGATGGATACTTCCACATTGCTCATGGCTGTACTCAGGTGCACAGGACAGTAGTCTGGCAGCAATGGCCCATGGCTGTCTGAGCCAGCAGAGGCATTTCATGCTCCAGTGCCTTAAAGGTGAGAAAAATGAGGGTGACATTGAACCGAATTGTCCGCAAAATCTCACTCACTCGAATGTAAGGTACGAGGTTCGGTTTGTTGAGGCCAAATCTGTGAGAATCAATTCTTCTCAGCATCATTACAGATGACAACCCTCATCTTCTTTTTGGCTCTCTGTTTTTTATTATTATTATTATTTGTTTATTATTATTTGTTTATTATATAATTCTAATTGAATATATAAAATTCATTTGTCCCAACTTGAGGAAAAGTGAGCAAAAAGAGATATAATATATTGCTACACTTTTGACAATAATCATTCAACCCTTTTTGCCAACAACAAAATTTTGCTAATGTGGCTGCACCTTAAAATAATAAGGGCTGAGCTTAAGAATATGTCAACAGTTAATTAAAGGAAAAATGTTTTTTATCTTTTCAACATCATAAACTTACAGTAAGAAAAGACAACATCTCTTTTTGCTCACTTTTCCTCAAGTTGGGACAAATAAATTTTGCACAGCTCAGAAGTCACTTTCAAAACCAAGCAGGTTTCTGGTGGTCATTGCGGCAAATCCACATGACCAACTTGAAACCACTGTGAAATCTCCATGGGGAAATCTTTGTCCCTAACGTGAAATGACCAGCTACGTAGATTCCTATTTAAATGACTGGAGTTCACCTGGGAAAATTCATAGAACAATGGTAAATGTGACTGCACCTTTAGTCTTTTATCACAGAAACACTGAATGACCAATAATGTCTCTAGCTTTTTAGTTATAATTTGGAGTTTCTTTGCCCCTGATTATATGACTCATTTGAACATGTAAACTGAACATGATACAGCATTCAGAATTTTTTTTTTTCTTATTTAATGTGACATTTTTCGATATTAAAAACAAAACAAGATGGGACTTGATTTTATACATTTGGAGTTGATTGGATCATGAATTGATTTTAAAGTGGGTGTTGGGTTTCAGAGTGGAGCCAGATCTGAATGTGAGTTTGTATTGAATTGTGAAGGACAATTCCCCTTTTTAAACACCCGGTATCCATTTTTGAGGAGTCTTTTTGTCCAGAACGTGGAGGCTGAAGGTCAAGCTCGCCCTTGAGTGTCTACACTCTTAAAAATAAAGGTGCTTCAAAAGGTTCTTCAAGCGATGCCATAGAAGAACCATTTTTGGTTCCACAAAGAACCATTCAGTCAAAGGTTCTTTAAAGAACCATCTCTTTCTTACCTTTTTATAATCTGAAGAACCTTCTTTCACCACAAAGAACCTTTTGTGAAACAGAAAGGTTCTTCAGGTGTTAAAGGTTCTTTATGGAACCATTTAGACAAAAAGGTTCTTCTATGGCATCGTGAAGCACCTTTATTTTTAAGAGTGTAGGCGTATCCCAATGGTCTCGCTTCTTTTTAAAATCGTTATTTGCTATTATTGCCATAACCTTTGGACTCAGAGATGAAGAAGATATGTATGCTGAAAATACAAGACTGCTGAAGTGCTGAGCAGATGGAGATGAGCATAAACTCAGTGACAGAATCAGTGTTTCGAAAACAGACAGATGGAATGTCAAGTCCTAGTGAATAAATACAGAGACTGCTGTCATATTTATAGAATATTAGATGTGTGAACATTCAGTCTGCGTAGATGTGGGTTTCTTTGCTGTACAACACCAGCTTTGAAGACTATTCTTTTTACAAAAGGCCTCAAGTTATCAAGATTAGTAAGTGATTACATCATACTAGTCTCACACGTTAACATGTATAATGTGTAGGTCTTGTAGCTATACTTTTAAAACAAGTGTGTATTTTAACATGCAGACTGATGCAATTTCTTGCCCCATACACTTGTATTGTAAGTGCAATAATGCAAACATTATTGTTGTTAGTTTTTACCAATTGATGGTACAAAATTATGATTTTGTGGCTCTTACAGATTTTATCAACAGAGTTTAAGTTGTAATGAAACTGGAACTGTATGAACCCTTTTTACTTTCTAAATAATTATAATACTGGTAAAAAAAAATGTATAGCCTGAATGCACTGTAAGTCGCTCTGGATAAAAGCATCTGCTAAATGCATAAATTATATAATTATATTATTAATTATTAATTATAATTATCCCTGGTCTGATTGTGCATGATTCATCAATGCGTATTACAGAAGAGTAGTGTCTTAGAAAATGAGCTGGGGAGTTTGGGAAGACACTTGTCTGTGTATTTACTACACAAAATACATTGTTGGCCAAATAATGACATCACGGCAATGCTGCTTTTCCCCACCTCACAGCAAGCAAGACACTCTAACTACTATATATGTATTGTACGCCTTTGAAGACAATAGCTGTCCAGAGAAAAACATATTAGTATGCTGTGGAAGGTCATTAATTAGCTTAATAAGTAATTACTGGGAGCATAGAACACATTTCCTGTCCAGACACATTAGGTTTTCAAAATCTAATAAAAGACAATGAGTCTGGTGGATTTTAATGAGCTCACTCTTTGGTGCATTGTAATGAGTTTAGCTTCAGCTTAATTGATAATTTACATGGAATGTGGCATGATTGGGATAAATACATTAATTACTATGGAATCTAATTTAGATCCTACATATTTATACATTGCATGGTTAAAAGTGTAGTCTACAACTTTTGATTTATATACAGTATGTTCTTAATGTAAACGTAAAACCACAATAAACCTGCCAGAAATGTGTATTTTGATTTAAAAATGGTTCAGTTTGACCCTGCTGGTAGACACTAAGTATAGTAACTACTGTTTGTAGTGGGCTAACATATTTTACACACTCATTAACATATTCACTTTGTCTCGGTCTTTTTCCTTTCTTTGAGATCCTTGTCCAATTATTATGTATGCAAGTCTACTCTAAATAATTTATCCACAGCTCATAAACAGCATCCTAAAGAACTGTACACATTCAAAGCTGAACAATACATCTGAATACATCATCAATACATCTGAATAATAAAATACATACACTATCAGATTATATATATTAGGGCTGTCAATCGATTACAATTTTTAATCTGATTAATCACACACTTTTTATTTGATTAATCGCGATTAATCGCACACTTCATGAAATTAAGCATAGACCATTTTTCTTGTTTCAAATGTTTATTTTGTCATCATTTGCTATATCCAGCAAAGTAAACCAAAAGATTGAAGGGTGATTCTCAAAAATATGTTTTCTGCAAGCTTTTTTCAAGATACATTTAGATGGCTTTCCAAAAAAAGGACACTTAGCAACTCCAAAAGGACTCCAAAGAACCAAATGATATAAGGAGCCCATATAAGCACATATGAAAGAAAAAAAAAATCAGAATTGTATAGTATGTGTACAGTGCAACAGCAAAGAGCTTTTTTACATTTTAGAGAAGCCAAGTTGCGATACCGAACAGGACCACATGGAGATGCCAAAAAAAACCCTAAACCAATCGCCTGCTGACTGCATATATCTACTACAGTAGACGGTATGGAGGATGAAACCTGCAAAAACAATAGATAAATAAATACACAAATAAATAAATAAATAAATATGCACTATAGTTATTCAACAATATTCTCTACAGTTGATTTACATCTCTTATTTTTTTTACTGTGAACTGTTGTCAGTTACTGTAATTTCTACAGGAAGTTTTTACAGTGTAGATATAAATTTACAGTTTATTTTAATAAATATCAAAAATCTAAAAGGTTGTATTTAAACAAGAATTTGTGTATTTATACACACATTTATTTATTTATTTGTGTATTTATTTATTTATTGTTTTTGCAGGTTTCATCCTCCATAAGACGGATCCATTCCGTATAACTAAACACAGCAACATAAACATGACAAATCAAAACATTATCGTGAATGTGTGTGGAAACAACATGAATGTACGGAAATGTTTGTGCCTGTGCGATCAGGCGTCAAGAGCATTCATACACCCATTAATATAACGAACTCACGCATGCTTACTGTACTGTACGACTCCTGTACACCACCGCAATTGTCTTTACCTTGATTATAGTCTTCATCCATCAAAACTTTATGGGCTTCTGGGAAGAAGGGCAGATTATTTAGCTGAATTCAGATTTTGGTTGTGTGCTTTTAAGTGTGTATTAACATTAAGAAAAAAATAGTGTATAAACAGTTTTGAAACTAATTAGATTTGAACATTTCTTCAGTCTTTCAGTGGAGGGAAAAAAAAGAAAGAAACAGGTATAACAGCAGCTGGTGGCAACACACTGTCACTGCAGTTTGTGACTATTTTACGGTTTGGTGAATTGGTGGCTAATTCATATGAATTCGTATGATCTCATTTGTATGTTTTCATATAGTCTGTTTTTCCCCCCACTTGCAGTTAGGTTTAGGGGTGGGTCTTCATCCTTTTTTCCCCACATTTCCATAATAACTGCATTGTAACAATGCATGAATTCATACAAAACCATCACTTTGTACAATAGTTAGGTTTTTCCATGAGATCGGGTTGGCTGTTGAAGCAGTTCTTGCTTTGGATTTGGAACTTGGTTAAACAGGTCAATCGGTTTGCCACCAGCTTTTTTCAAGTTGACGTATCAGTTTGAACCTGGATGACCAGCTTTGACAAGGTAGATATAAACCTGTACTAAGCTGAAAGTTAAGCTCATTTGACAGCATTCATGGTATAATGTTGATTACTATAAAAAAAAATATAATAATTAATTAATCAATAAAAAGTGAGGATATAATTAACAAATAATAATTTGAAAATTATTATTTGAATTTTGTAAAATCACTTACTTTTAATTCTTCTAATAAAACATTTGTATTATTTGAGCTGTAAAGTTGCTCTCATCATTTTTACATTTCTAAAATTCTTCATTTTAGGTGTTATGTTGCCATGGCAACAGAATTGAAAAAATGTACTTTTTTCCATGCTAAAAGAATTCACGAGTTCACACTAACATATAATGTGATTAAGCAATTAGTAGCAGGCAGTATCAACTGAGCAGGGCACTGCGGCGGCAGTATCAACTGAGCAGGGCACTGCGGCGGCAGTATCAACTGAGCAGGGCACTGCGGCGGCAGTATCAACTGAGCAGGGCACTGCGGCGGCAGTATCAACTGAGCAGGGCACTGCGGCGGTGGTATCAAATTAAGCGGGGCACTGCAGCGGCGGTATCAAATGAGCAGGGCACTGCGGCGGCGGTATCGAATTAAGCGGGGCACTGCGGCGGCGGTATCAAATTAAGCCGGTCACTGCGGCGGTGGTATCAAAATGAGCAGGGCACTGCAGCGGCGGTATCAAATTAAGCAGGGCAATACAGCAGCAGTATCAAATGAGCGGGGCACTGCAGCGGCAGTAACAAATGGAACAGGCACTGCTGTGACCGTATCAAATTAAGCGGGGCACTGCAGCGGCAGTATCAAATGGAGCGGGCACTGATGTGACAGTATCAAATTAAGCAGGGCATTGCAGCAGCAGCCTTCAAATTAAGCAGGGCACTGCAGCAGCAGTATCAAATGGAGCGGGCACTGCTGTGACAGTATCAAACTAAGTAGGGCATTGCAGCAGCAGCCTCAAGGCATTGCAGCAGCAGCCTCAAATTTCTTTAACTGATCAGAATTAGATGGGCTTTCTTTGTGTGAAAATTATTGGTCCTGATATAGCTCTTGAAGGCATCCGATGACCATCGACCGAGAGCTTGTATCTGCTGCTATGAGAGACTTTTTTTTTTTTTTTAACTGCTGTAGTTAGTGCCCTGATTCGGAAGGAGTGGCTGGAAAATCTTTCTACGGGTATGACTGGTTGGACGATGTTTATTGAACATCGTTTGGATAGATGTTTTTGAAACCAAAAACGTGTGACGGGGTGGTTACAGTCATCGACAAAAGAGGGTCAAGAGGGGATGTAGCAAGAGAGCTTCTGAATTGTAGGCAAGAAAAAGGGCCTGATACGGTTGGATTGGTGACGGGAGGTTAAAAAATTCCGACGTGGTGACCTCTTTTTCCTGATCTGATTTACTTTGTTTGATGAAATAGGAGTTTCGCTTTCAAGCACGGAAAGGTTGGAGACGGTTGGATGGAGTTTAGGATTGAATAGAAGTTATTGTGAATTCAAAGCATCTCAGGAAACCACAAAAAGCCAGTTTGAACATAGCGTCGAGTCTACGAGCGGTATGGAGTGAGTGGTACCCTGCGGAGAATGTGAATACATTTAGAAAGGATGTCGAAAGTTATCGGCTGTCTAGCGTCCGGGCTTGGAGGATGAGAGCACTGAATTCCTTTGATCAAAAGAGATGTTTGAGAATGGTTTATTTCAGGAGAGGGGGCACCGTAGATTCATTTGTGAAAAAAAATTGAATGCCACTTAGATAACCTTTGATTGACCGGGCTTGGAGGTTCTACAGGTGTTAAGGTAGGAAAATAGGAGCTGAAGGCCACTGAAAAGGAAAAGGATTACAAGTAACAGGAGGAAATACTGAGATGTGAGGGCATGTGTTGCAAGCGTAAGCAGCTTTACGCTTGTTTCAGATGCTGTAGCTGTAGGTCACAGGGGCTTGTGATATTCGGGGGAAAAATGCTGCACAGCTTGCAGAGGCAGCCTCACGCTAGTGTGCTACGGTAGCTGGAGACCACTGAAAAGGAAGAGAGGTTAGAAGTAGCAGGAGAAATATGACGACTTTGACAACATCATAAAATTATGAAAAGACATGCTTTTCCTCTTAACCACACAATTAGTAGTAAGTATTGAAACAGCTAGCCAGCCAAGCAGCACATCAGCTGGTAGAGACTTGGAGAGAGTTGCCTAGCAGTATGCACAATGCATGCGAATTAGCTTGCTAGTTGTACTTGTTCAATAATAATAATAATAATAATAGTTTCTTTATATACACCTTATTTGTTGGTTTGCACCTATAATTGTACACCGTTTAACTTATTTTCACGAAAATCAAATCTTTTTCATCTTATCTGTCTATCCGAGTAAAATGTGCAATTTAAAATACATGTAAAAAGCTAGTGAAAATTAATACAGAAATTTTGAGTAATTTCATTGCAGTTTTGCGTCTTGGTTACAAAAAATGACATCGACATCCATAATGTCATCTCGTCCTTTAACAACAAACGACCTACCTTTAGTGACTTTACTTAATATTATTGCAACAAGGCCTGCGGTGCTAGCGGAGGCAGTCTCGCGCTAGCGACTGCTACGTGAGCTGGAGGCCCGGCTACATGTGGCGCTGCGGCCGGAAGAGCCTCGGTGAAAAGTTGAGCCGAAGCGGGAAGCAAATTAGGTTTTGCTGCGGTGAGAACTGGGGCGCGGCCCAGGCTCGTTTAAGACCTGCCGCTGCGACCCAAAGCTCGAGGAGAGCCGGGTCTTGTGCGGGACAATGATAGTGTCGAGTGGGCGAG
>NW_015547665.1:1742573-1771486 GCF_001515605.1 Sinocyclocheilus anshuiensis | reverse complement strand
AGGCTGTGGCATTCTGTGAAACCCCCCCCCCAGGAAATAGGGAAGGAAAGGCAGGAAGGATAAAATGCTTTTGCTAACCACTGCTACACTTGAAGTTGAAGTGTATAATTTGTTTTGATTCTTAAATGTGGAGACAATAGAAATAAAAAAAGAAAAAAAGAAAAAGAAAAAAAATCAAACCAATATAACCACAGAAAAAATAAAAAGCTAAAAGGAAAATAAAAATATTATATATTTTTTCAGTCATATATAATATTTTATTATGTGTAATTGTATTTATTATTTTACACATTTACACATTTAATTACATTAGTAAAGTCTGGTGCTCGGCGGCGGTGACTGGCGGAAAAGGAGTGAGCCTAGGGCCAGCAGATTGCGACGGAGGATACGAAAGATCCCCAGTACAGGTCTCGTCGTCGTATGGAAAAAGTTGAGTCTGTGATATAATGGCTAAAGGAGCAAAACCGAATGCTGGAAAACTTTCGTGGAACTGAGGTAAGTTGGCTGTATATATACACGTATGTGCTTGTTAAAGTGATTAGCTGACGAGCTCCACCTGGGCCAGACTGATTGATTACCTGATCGTGCTCCTCCCGAACCTTGTTAATAAAACATCATGTTGTTAAAATTAACTTTTGTGGTAGTCAGCAAGTGTTGTCGATTGAGCTTAACTTATATTGAAACCCTGATATGGTGCCCTTAGTGTGTTACCCAGCAGAGGGTTGACACTGCTATGCTCAAACTTCCCGTGAAGTAATTAGGATGTTCTCCTGCTTCCAAATGAGGATTAGTGGCTACTACAGAGTTACAGTGAGGGTGTAAAGCTGTGGACCTTTGTGCTGTTGCTTCATTAGCTTATGCCGAGTTCACACTGCACGATTTTAGCCTTTTGAAACGTAGTTTCCAGTAGTAACCAGACAGAGCTGTCGGCGATTCTTCCTATTGTGAAGTCATGCAGTGTGAAACCCCCTGTCGCCGATACATCGTGCAATGTGAACACAGCAGCAACTGAATGCTACCCCAGATAGTCACGCAGTGTGAAAACAACGGCGATCCGACGAGTTTGAAAATCGTGCAGTGTGAACTCGGCATTAGTCCACTGAGAGAAACCGCCAGCAAAACAATCCTCCTTTAATTAGCACAAAGCTATTACTACCCTTTGTGACTGATTAGCCTGAGTAATGACTAGCCATGCTCAAGTTCCCTCTGTAAAGCTCAACTCTTTTCGCTGACACCTGAAGCACTCAGACAGGCCCACGAGTAATATGAAATGCATCACTAATCTCATCAGTTCCTCTCTTGTCTGTGTTTTACATCAGTTCCTCTCTTGTCTGTGTTTTTCATCAGTTTGCATACTGTAATTTCCCTGCTGGATGTTATTTTCACTAATTTGTGGAATTGAATATACTATTAATTATGGTCAGTATGTTTTCATTATCATATTTTATAATTAAAATGGTCAATTCAGTGATATTTTCCAATAGTTGCTGATTTACAGTGGTGGTTTTGCTTGAACTAGTCCATTAATTTGGGCGGCCTGATTGGGATAAAAGGGGTCACTGCTGTTGGCCTGAGGTCAGCTGTGGATAAATGATTGCTGTGCTAAAAATTTCATCATAAATTTGGCTCTGTCAAAGCCAGGGCTCTTCTAATTGCCAGTCCAAAAAAATGGGCCTCCACTTCAGCACAACGGCTGTGATATTGTGATGGCTAATGGTTTTCTTCATGTTGACTCTACTATGCTTTTCACTTTGAACACAAGTGTAGTAGGTCACATGACCAGATATGAGGTGCATATTGGATTTGAAACCACGTAAAAAAAAATAGGGTGACCAACTGGTTATTTCCTCTGTTGCAGGACATGTAATTTTGTGGGACAATGAGGGACACGTGTGAGAGAAATATATTTACTACTACTATGCTATGTAAATATTGATTTACATGAGTTGTAACGCCTATGTGCCATTAGGTTGGATGATAATGTTTTAAAGGAGACATATTATGCCCCTTTTTACAATATGTAATATAAGTCTCTGGTGTCCCCAGAATGTGTCTCTGAAGTTTCAGCGCAAAATACACCATGCACAGATCATTTATTATAACATTTTGAAAATGCCTATTTTGAGTGGAAGCAGAAACACGCTGTTTTTCGGGCCTGTTTCTTTAAATGCAAATGAGCTGCTGCTCCCCGCCCCCTTTTCCAAAATAGAGCTGCGCCATTACAGCTCGGACCTGCTAAAAACATCTGTTTTGGTTCAGATTATCATGTTTATTGCAATCCACTGCTCTCTTGTCTCCTCTGAGGCTGGGACTCTAAATAGTGTTCTGTGCTCGTCTGTGCAGCCAAAGACCGAACAGTTAGCATGTAACGCCATGGCGTTAGAACTGGTACACCGTTGTCACTTGTGAAATCAAAATGACGGTGCCATGGGTGGAAACTTACAGATTAAGAGGTGGTAATATTATAATGAGATCCCTTTGCGAAGTCACCAAGGGAGCAAAATCAGACGCACTCGTTTTTTCAGACGCTTGCAGAAAAAGGCTTACCAAAACAAAGTTACTGGGTTAATCTTTTTCACGTTCCCTTGGTTGGTAGATGCACTGGGGATCTGATTATAGCACTTTAAACCTGGAAAAGTCAGATTTTCATGATATTTCACCTTTAAATCATCAGTAATCTTTATTAATTGTGACCGGCTCTGTGGCTGGAACTCAATTTACCCAGGTTTGAGTGATATACAATGTAATTTACTGTACAGGACTTATTCAGTTTGCTAAATATAGTGAACTAAAGTAAGAGGCTAGTAGGTTCAAATCACCTTTAATACTAAAATAAATTTCTTTAAGTAGCGACTAGTTTATTTTCCTTTATTACATATGCAAACATTAAATGTGTTTCACCAGATTCAGTGCATCTTCATCTTGATTGTTGGATCTGACATCTTTAAACAGGATGTTCTTATTCAGTACTTGTCTAGATTAAGTCTTTGCTGGTGTAACTGTATTTTGATGAGGTCCACACTAATTCCTTTACTCTGTGCATTAAAAAGAAAAAAAACACCTCTCTCCAATTGCGTTGGTTGGTTATTTTTTTCCCGCTCTAGCTAGAACATGGTGTTTGTGCAAATACTAAATAGTACAGACATAATCAAAATGTGGGACACTGCTTACGTCTTGCAAGACGTGGGACAAACTCCCGATATATTTAACAGAAAGCATGAGACTTCTGCTATGTATCTTGTCACCGCGGTAAGCGGTAATGGGACCAGAGCATATTACAGTGTCTGACATCATACTTGCAAGTTCACAGCTCTTTGATGTTATTTTTAGTGATCTCCAACTAGTGAAGTTGAACATCATTAGTGCCGACGTGAATAACAATCTTACTGAATTTACGTTTAGCATTAGCCAGCACTTTTAAATTTGCCAAAATGTCAGGCACTCTGGCTCCCGGTAAACATTGGACTATGGTGGTTGGTGTCTCTATTTTCACATTCTTTACAATAGAATGGCCAATAACTTTCATCAAGTTTCTCATTGGGTGTGTCACTGAGTGGGGAGAACCTGTTAAATGTTTTGATCGGAACAGTTTTGTCCCGTGACTATGCCACAGGCTGCATTTACACTGCAAGTCTTAATGCACAGATCCAAGCTTTTGACCATATCCAATTTGTTTTACCCGTCTGTTTACATTTACTTTAGACACGACTGGTATCCGATATCTATGTTTAAATGAATTCCCGTCCAAAAGGATTGACTGCAGTTATCGCTTTACTAATCACATAGTAGACCCTCAGGTTTTAAATGGCCGTGCTATTAAAATTATTTAAACAATTCAAGTCGAGTGGCCATTATTATTTGCCAGCATGGACAATGGCTGTCATGGATGTTTTGCAGCACAAAATCTGACTGAATGGATAAATAATGGAAAATAACGGTAATTTTCATTTGTTAGGCTTTTATCTACAGCTCGTTAGAGGTGGAATTCTTTAGAGAAATAAAGTAGCGCCAAGATGATATTTATTTAAATTAATTCAAATTAATTATCTAGAGAGAGAGAGCGCGCGTGAAGCTTACGAACAAGTGAAAGTTTTTTCACGTTTTTTCACATCATTGCTAAGAAATATAATGTAGCTTTAGCGATTTAGCTATTTATCAAATTCACGGGCAGGGGTTGAAAACCAGCTCCTGAATGTACAATTTCTTACCTAGCCTACATAAAGTTTCCATCTAAATAAAATGCGAGAGCATGCACGTCTGGCAAACGTGTCGCCCTTGCATTGGGAGTTCTGCGGGGAATCGGATGTGTGTTTAGATGTATGTCAAATGTCCAGATATCGGATATGGAAGTGGCTCAGATCGAATGTGAAAAAATCGGATCTCGTGCTGATTTTTGTGTTTACATGTGTGCAACAAATTCAGATCTGTGTCAGATGTGAGCAAAAAATCTGATTTTTTTGTGCCAGTATAAATGCAGCCACAGTCACCCAGTTGCCCTGCTGCAGGGGCTCTGCAACTGGAACCGAACAATGTACGGGAGAAATATAATGTAGCTTTAGCGATTTAGCTATTTATCAAATTCACGGGCAGGGGTTGAAAACCAGCTCCTGAATGTACAATTTCTTACCTAGCCTACATAAAGTTTCCATCTAAATAAAATGCGAGAGCATGCACGTCTGGCAAACGTGTCGCCCTTGCATTGGGAGTTCTGCGGGGAATCGGATGTGTGTTTAGATGTATGTCAAATGTCCAGATATCGGATATGGAAGTGGCTCAGATCGAATGTGAAAAAATCGGATCTCGTGCTGATTTTTGTGTTTACATGTGTGCAACAAATTCAGATCTGTGTCAGATGTGAGCAAAAAATCTGATTTTTTTGTGCCAGTATAAATGCAGCCACAGTCACCCAGTTGCCCTGCTGCAGGGGCTCTGCAACTGGAACCGAACAATGTACGGGACTCGCTAAGCTAGTCCACTCACACACCAACCAGGAACAGTGTCTACACAGATTTTTAATTAACATATTCCAATAGTGGCTAAGATGATGTCAACAGAAAATTGTTTCAGAAGAATGGCAAGTTTTGAAGCGATGAATCACTATGAATCGTTTACAATAAGACCTGGAATGTGTGTTATTTGATTTTTATTTCATGTTACCTGAAAAAAAGAAAGAAAAACATTTTGTTAGTTTTGTTTGCAAAACTATTTTGGTGTTGTGTTGGGCCACTTGAACTCCCAACTTGATTTGAAATGAGTGTCCCGAAGTAGAACCATTGGACATCCACTGCTGTAGTCTACAGCTGTGACATTTTTTGAGTTGCAGTTGGCTTTGTGTTGATTTAATATAACAGAGCTTTATGTGGTGCATTACACAGTCGTACAAAGCACAAAAAAGTGATAAAATTAGGTGTGAAGGATTTAGATAACGTGTAAATTCACTTCGAGTTTATTTGGCATGGCGCAGTGAATAGATCAGGGTGCAGTTGGCAGTGTCAGGTAGAGATGTAATGAATAGCCTGATTAGCTCTTTGGCAGGGACACTCATGCAGATGGTAGGCACACTTTCCTCTACCCTCCCCTTCTCTCTCTCTCTAGTCCAGGATCTCTCATTAATCAGTGTAATTACCAGAAAAAGAAAACATATTAGGGCATTTAACCCTTGTATTCTGCTAATTTCTCAAAAACGGCATGACCCGTGTTCAGTAATGGCAAGAATCTTACCTGTGCTTTGAGTTTTGATTGTTTGTTCTCTGGTGTTTCATATGCATCTGATTTGTGTGTAAGGGAGAGCAGGGATAATTGTAATAATTGTTGTTAGTTTTTGTTCTTTTATTCTCAAACCAGAATAAAGTCAGGGGTTCCAGGGGTTCTTAGACAACAAAGTTTTTACATTTTGTTTAAATTAAAAGGTTGAGTTATGGTCCAAAAAAAAATATTATTATTTTATTTTATATTACTATGTTATTATTACGAACAGTTTGAAATAATTATTATTGACTGTTGGGAATTGATAACTATATTATTATTATTATTATTATTAAATATTAACATTTTATTTTATTTATTATTTTATATATTACATTCTTATTGATATTATGAACATTTAAAATAATCATTAACTGTTAAAAATTCACTTGATGACATTATTACGCCAAGATGATATTTATTTAAATTAATTCAAATTAATTATCTAGAGAGAGAGAGCGCGCGTGAAGCTTACGAACAAGTGAAAGTTTTTTCACGTTTTTTCACATCATTGCTAAGAAATATAATGTAGCTTTAGCGATTTAGCTATTTATCAAATTCACGGGCAGGGGTTGAAAACCAGCTCCTGAATGTACAATTTCTTACCTAGCCTACATAAAGTTTCCATCTAAATAAAATGCGAGAGCATGCACGTCTGGCAAACGTGTCGCCCTTGCATTGGGAGTTCTGCGGGGAATCGGATGTGTGTTTAGATGTATGTCAAATGTCCAGATATCGGATATGGAAGTGGCTCAGATCGAATGTGAAAAAATCGGATCTCGTGCTGATTTTTGTGTTTACATGTGTGCAACAAATTCAGATCTGTGTCAGATGTGAGCAAAAAATCTGATTTTTTTGTGCCAGTATAAATGCAGCCACAGTCACCCAGTTGCCCTGCTGCAGGGGCTCTGCAACTGGAACCGAACAATGTACGGGACTCGCTAAGCTAGTCCACTCACACACCAACCAGGAACAGTGTCTACACAGATTTTTAATTAACATATTCCAATAGTGGCTAAGATGATGTCAACAGAAAATTGTTTCAGAAGAATGGCAAGTTTTGAAGCGATGAATCACTATGAATCGTTTACAATAAGACCTGGAATGTGTGTTATTTGATTTTTATTTCATGTTACCTGAAAAAAAGAAAGAAAAACATTTTGTTAGTTTTGTTTGCAAAACTATTTTGGTGTTGTGTTGGGCCACTTGAACTCCCAACTTGATTTGAAATGAGTGTCCCGAAGTAGAACCATTGGACATCCACTGCTGTAGTCTACAGCTGTGACATTTTTTGAGTTGCAGTTGGCTTTGTGTTGATTTAATATAACAGAGCTTTATGTGGTGCATTACACAGTCGTACAAAGCACAAAAAAGTGATAAAATTAGGTGTGAAGGATTTAGATAACGTGTAAATTCACTTCGAGTTTATTTGGCATGGCGCAGTGAATAGATCAGGGTGCAGTTGGCAGTGTCAGGTAGAGATGTAATGAATAGCCTGATTAGCTCTTTGGCAGGGACACTCATGCAGATGGTAGGCACACTTTCCTCTACCCTCCCCTTCTCTCTCTCTCTAGTCCAGGATCTCTCATTAATCAGTGTAATTACCAGAAAAAGAAAACATATTAGGGCATTTAACCCTTGTATTCTGCTAATTTCTCAAAAACGGCATGACCCGTGTTCAGTAATGGCAAGAATCTTACCTGTGCTTTGAGTTTTGATTGTTTGTTCTCTGGTGTTTCATATGCATCTGATTTGTGTGTAAGGGAGAGCAGGGATAATTGTAATAATTGTTGTTAGTTTTTGTTCTTTTATTCTCAAACCAGAATAAAGTCAGGGGTTCCAGGGGTTCTTAGACAACAAAGTTTTTACATTTTGTTTAAATTAAAAGGTTGAGTTATGGTCCAAAAAAAAATATTATTATTTTATTTTATATTACTATGTTATTATTACGAACAGTTTGAAATAATTATTATTGACTGTTGGGAATTGATAACTATATTATTATTATTATTATTATTAAATATTAACATTTTATTTTATTTATTATTTTATATATTACATTCTTATTGATATTATGAACATTTAAAATAATCATTAACTGTTAAAAATTCACTTGATGACATTATTATTGTTGTTGTTGTTGTTGCTATTAACTGTCATAAATTTACATTATTGTTGATGTTGATGTTGTTGTTGTCGTCGTTGTTGTTGTTAGTATTAGTATTAGTATTAGTATTTTCAGTTTGGCATTGTAGATTTCTTATTAGTAGACATTAAGTGCCAGTGCTGGGAACATCATGAATACAATGTCAGTTTGTTCTGCAATTATAATCATTTATATTTACAAAACTATTAGCCCTAAATTCAGATAACATATACAAACTATAGACATTTTTTATTCACCTTGATGCTCTGTTACAGTGCCCTCTAAAACATAACCTTTTAATATAAAGTAGGGCAGATGAGATTGAACAAATGGTGTATTGTTGAGGCTGAGACTATGCTGCATGTATATGCAGTCATATACCAACATTATATAAACATATAGTAATATGAAGGATATGGAATTTCCTTGGGAAAATAAAGTTGCATTGACAGTCTCAGAACACTTGGATTCTTTAAAGGTCGTTCTGACAGAGTGGTTAACCGTAAACAGAGGGAGTGTGGCATAGCTGGCAACTTTACAGGATATAATGTGTTCCCTTCAGCGATTGTAAGTTTTATCGCCTCTGTGTGAGAGAGGTCTGTCTTTAAAGGGCATCCCACCAGAAGAATATTATGCACACACACTCACAAACATTGAAGTATGCTGGATTGCAACTGTGTCGGTTTTACCTTCATCACATGTAATCTAACACTATAAACAGGTTTTAGATTTTGCATTTTAAAATGAGCTTGATTTTTGCATTTTCTGTAGAGCATAAGTGGAGCTTCCCAATACAAATCTCAGGGTGTTTTGGATGGTTGTCAGGGCATTGCTGTGCAGTTGCCAGGGTGTTCTGGAATGGTTACTAGGGTTAGAGCATAGCTGAGTTGCTAGATGGTTTCTTATTGGCCAATGAGGCTGTGCCCAAGTTGTTTCAATTCTGGTACAGAGCATCCCCAGTGGTACACCATATAATGTAACACTGACATTCCTTAAAATAAATAACTGGAATCAACTTAAACATTGGATTAGAAAATTAAAAAGGTGAGCAGTTGTTCTAGCTGCTTTCAGGTCCATGAGTGGCATCTAGATGCTCAGTTTGATGGAGGCAAGTCATGAGAGTGGCCTGCTTTTAACTCAGAACCGCTGTACTCAGTTACATTTTGAGCATGCTTTAAGCATAACTTTAGGGCCATATGAAAGCCATTTTAATTTTTCTCCAAATACTGTTTTTTTTTTTCGTTCTTTTTTTTGGATTCTGTTTTAATAGTTTAATTACAGGGTTACCTCGTGTCACTAAAAGTCTGAAATTTGAATCTTCTGATTTTAAGACTATTAAAATGTTTTAATATGTTTTTCTTATTATTATTCTTTCTGCTAGGCATTACATTTTGAGATGAGATCATAAATTTGATGAAAAATTTAACCCTTTATTGCAACTTGAAATTTCCAAATGAAACCACAGAAGAACTGTTATGTCTCTAAGCAACACAGCTGTGCTTTATTACCCAATGAATCAGGGTTTTGAACAAATCAGTTTAATTTGATAACCCATTCATAAAAACAGTCACTTGCCTCATTCCTGAATGAATTAGTCATTTGAATGAATCAGTTGAATGAATGACTCACTCAACTCACTCATAAAGACGGTGACTTGTCGTAGTGGCGGCGTTTCACAAAACCATAGGGTATGGGGTGGGGGTTGCATAAATAAAACAATTCCATGGCACACTCTACTGAAATACAGGGGGAAAAAAGAAATAAAGGGGAAAAAAGACAATAATGAAACAACACTGCGTCATCAGTGTTGGTATTGTATCAGATACTTGCACTTAACATTAGGCTATATGAAAAACAAACTCAAATGGAGTTAACAGTTTTTGGCCGGCGAATGAGGAGATCTGTGTTTTGTCTGTCAATAGAACAGACCGCATCGGAGGCAAGTGCATCGCATTATACGCTTATCAACTTTTACAGGTTATATAATGTTTATTGTTGCTATATGGGTACTTAGTTTTTCTTGTTTAATACACTTGGCCAAAATCTCATGATATAAACGATTAAGCGCATATGCACAGGATATTTAAAACATACAAACGTATATTGGCTAGACGGCAAATAACCTACTTCTCCACTCTTCAAACACACAAAAACATTAGCCTTTACAGACATAGTGTTTGAGTAAAAAAAATGCTGTACTAACACCAGTTATTTATTTACCCTTGCATTGCGAAAAAGCGGAGATGGGGTGAAGTTACAAGGTTTTGCTGAGAGCTTGAGGATCCAATGGCGAAATTTTACTGACAAGCTCTTTGTAATACTTATCATTGGTTAAATAGTTGTAAAAACCTCTGATTTAAAATAATAATAATGAATTATAATAGAGATTTGAAGTTTGGATAATTTTTCCCGGCACACCTGACTGGGCTAGGGTATGGCAACTGCCATACAGAAATGCCGCCACCTACTGGCAGTTTTAGTTGCATATTTAAATTACCTTTTAATTTTAAAAGGTATCATATTTAATATTTGAATAAAAACCTGTCTCACAGCATTATTTATGCAATTGTGTTGTATTTCTTCAGATCTTAAAAAGCCTGAAATTTGACCTTTAACACGTGCACACACTCACACATACAATTTTGACATTAATAGGGCCCTAAGTGTCACAAAGCAAGGCCAGACACAACAGGTAAGTACAAAACAGGATGGTTTATTGACTTGATTAGCAGAAGAATGTAATGGGTGAGGTAAAGGCAGGTGAGTGTCAACACAGTGAATAAATCCAGGTTCTTATCGGAGTTCTGATGGTGAGTATCTTATGCCAGTTTCGTTGGAGATCGTGGAACAGATTCCAAGGAGTCGTTGGAGGATCGCAGGAGGAACAGAAGGTAAGTCTTTCTAGGAGAATTCAGTAGAGAGCATCCAGACCAGTTCATAGGAGTGAACGGTAGACCGGACAGTTTTTTTTTCTGATTTAATATACATTTATTATCAAAAACAGTGGTCATCAAATTAATGCATAAAACGTTCCTTTAGTTCTGTTTAGTTAGGGTTTACTTTGGCAAACAAAGTGATGCACAACAGAGGTTTACTGACAAAAAAAAAAGTGATATTCCTTAAAAATAAGATTTTAATTTATTAATAGTATTATTACTTTAAGAAATACATTCTGCTCTACAACAGTAATATATTTCTGTTAGAATTTCCTCAAATTAAACCAAACTTTTATTTTGGTGGCTTGTAGTGAAGACCATTGAGTGTGTTCAGCTAATGATAATTGTATTAAATGACATGGAGAAGTGCTCGTGAAGTGACTCTCAAAGCAGCTCTGGAGATGATGTACATGTGTTCATGTCCTCATATAGTGAGATGGCAGATGCTGAGAACACCACAAGTGTCATGTGTGCTTCAGTATGTGTGTAGTAGACTAAACTGAACTGGTCATTCACAGAGACTTGTAGAACATGCAGACTTTGATTTATAGTATTCAGCTACAGTTTGACAAAATCTGTGACATTTTGCATTACACATTAAATTCAATTTTTATGACTGGATTTGGTCCACATTTTCCACATAACAGAAATCATACAGGCCTATGAGTTGGCATATCATTCAGGTTTCTATAACACTGTGAGTGGCAATTAAGGCATTGAAGTTCATAGTCTGATTTTTTAAAAATTATGAGCAGCTCTGTCAGCAGTAAAGGTCAGGCCTCTCGAGATGCAATCCAGAATGGATCTGTGTGTTTATCCTGATCTCTGTTGACAGGTGTGTTGAACTGGGTACGAGTGGTGTTGGTGGCAGATTATCTGTGCCAGCCTCACACCCGCGGCTGCCACATGCTGCATATGGAATGTGAACTGTACCAGATTTGTCACTCTGCCATAATTGAACTGCTCTCAACCCAGAGTAAAGCCTGGAGCCTGTTTGCCTCCTCTTCACATTTAGCTGTTCTTCTTCAAATGTATTGTTAGTTCTATTTGTTCATAGATAAGTGAGATAATAGATCAGTTCTTAAAATAAATAAAGTACAATCAGTGCACCACCGAGGGCACTTTGCGGCCATCAAACAATATCAAAGCAATATTTCTTAAAAAAAAAAAGATTTTTAGCACTGCAGGAACAAGATCGTAAATAAATAAGATTGATTAATAAGTCACTGATTAGTATATTAGAACAATGACGTTTATGATGGTATCCATAGGTGAATTTCACAAAACTTGTGAAGAACCTGCCTTGGTCATATTTCACCCCCAAATCATAAAGAAAGAATTATATTTTGCTTAAAGAAAATTAAGACCTTTTTATTTTTTATTTTATTTTTTGCATTATAACATTATTTTCATGACAATTAAATGGATTTATACATATTACAATATGTAAATTAATATTAAATGCATAAAATGTGATATTTTAATGTTTTAAATTATAAATTATCTATTTTTAGTTATTGCAATTAGAATTGTATTTTGTATTATAATAAATGTGTAATAATAATAATAATTTGTAATTTAATAATAATAATAATAAATGTGATTGTTATTATTTTTGGAGAGCTTAAATATTTATAAATAAGTTTACTTTTTAGTAAAAAAAAAAAATAAAAAAAAAATGAATGGAAATCCAATGATTGCATTGCTGTTTCAAAAGAATCACTTGTACATGCAAACACACAGCAAGCATGCAATATGTCACCCTCTTGATCTGCTGTCTGTTCTCATTTAAAATAAAGTTTGCTGCCAATATTACTTCCCGTTTCCATTGCTTATATCCACACACCATGTGCTGGTCACTGGTGTGTGAATGTGTAAGTACCCGTGAGTTTGAATTACTTTCCTGTGAGAAGTGATCATGTCTTTTGAAAGTTTGCTGACTCTTTCATTCTTTTGCTGAGAAGAAATGTGGAGGAGCGGAGGCAAGAGGTGAGACAATCTCAACAGTCTTTTCAATGGAACATTCAGCCAGTGAATTTTACTGAAGAGGATTCGAGACAGCTGTTTCTTTACTTGTGTAGGGCCATGTAACTGATTTCTATTTTAAGCCTTTCCTCAGAGAGCATTATGTTACAAAACCCTTCTGTGACAGTCGTAAACGAGTATTTTATGCTTTGCTGTGTGCCGCCAAAATATCAAGCAATGCTGCTGGATTTAGAAAGCTGTTGCTCATAGTGCAAATGCAGGGCAGCGGAGCAAAACAGGAGAAGCTGCAGATCTGCAAAAGGGCATCAGTACTACAGTGGTATGGTTTTGCTCGGGTTCAAACGACACATTAAAAGCCTACAACCCACATCTTTTGCAAGACAGATATATATATATATATATATATATATATATAATTTTTTTCTTTTCAACGGAATAACTGACCCTATACGAAACTGAATGAATGAAATCAACCAAGTCTGAAAAATACTTGAATTGCAATTTTGATATATTCTGTAGTAATTTACTGGCCTTTTTTCCATTCCAAACTTGGGTCTGTTTTGCATACAACGACACAACTCTGCTTAACTACCATGGTCTGAATGAAGCCCTGAGAAAGAGAGGCATGTTGGCATGCCACATAATTGATTCTGATTGACCTTTGTCAGATCTGCAGAGGACTAGCTAAGGAGCTACAATAATAAAAAAAAAAAAGCAAAAATATCAACCTTCACAGGTCCAACAGAACTTTTGGTATATGCTTTTGTCTCCATCAGGGATCATTAGTTGGGCAATTGTGTTTTCATGAGTTGTTGTTAATTGAAATAAAGCGGAAATAAAATCAAATATTAGATTAAAAACGTTATAAAAAAATATTGAAAAATTTTACATTAAGCAAAATTAGAAATGCTGCCTTTGCAACTAACTGAAATAAGCTTAGGTTAAGGTGCTATGATTAAACTTAAAAATAAGTTAAGGCCGTGTTAAAATATGATAAACAAAATCTAATAAAAACATTTCAAAAGCACATAAAGTGACTAAAACGCTAAATAAAATATAAATGAAAAAAAAATATATATATAAATTACAATTACAGTTACAGGTGTTCATGAATACTATAAGGGTATTTGCATATTACTAACATAACACTGGAAAAATGGCAAGTATACTAAAGTTGTGTATACTAAAGTTTTACAAAATATTTTAAGTTTTAACAATATTAATTACTTATTATTAATTACTAATAAAAATATTATGATCAAATCATTATGTTCAGTATTCTCCCATACATTATTACATATTTTGGGCACATTATTATTATTATTATTATGAGTAATTATTATTATTACTACTACTACTATGCTTTATTTTTATAAATTATAAATTTTGATTATTTTATGTGAAATTTTGATACACCTGCACTTTTCTACTTTTCATTGGCTTTCAACCTTATAAGGAGTATTTGTACTTAAACAGCACAAAATGCATGCAGAAGAAAACTATTGTTTTACAGAAAACTGCAGGGTTACTTGTTAACATTCAGGCCTATAACTGTACATCATATGATACTGTTATAATAAAAATCTTTGACAGTCATTTCGTAATTTTTATCAGGAGGTATCTACAATCAAAAATGGGTCCATGTCTTTAATATGAAATAAGAGCCTTTTATACATCCACTGTGTGGAAAGAAAAAAAAAAACTCCTGTACACTGAAAAACATGGATTATCAAATAAAATTTCTTTAAAAAGAAGTATTTTTTTCCCTATTTTTGGCCTATTTATAGGACTGAGTGCGCATTACTGAGTGCTAAACTCATGTAATGTCTGTTTCATTCATACTGGACGCCAGAGGGCACCCTCACGCAGAAACTCCACAAATGCACTACAGAAGCAGGCACGTGCACAGGTAGGGCTCAGCCTGTGCAGAGCACATGCCCTTTTTGTCCTTACACTCCGAAGTGCCCTTTTTTTTGTTTTGTTTTTTGTTCTTCTTCAATAAATCAGTGCTATTGGTCACCCTTTACGTCTGTCTGTCTGTTTTACAAATATATTTAGCGAATTAAAGGTATTAAAAAGAGTTTGTGACTAAATATTGTTGGATCCGCTCAAACTGTCAGTCAAACCTCATAACTCCACCCCCTGTTTTGACACAAAGCGACTGAGTGTTCCTCGTCAGCTAGGTAAAATATATTTCTAAGAAAATTCTTCTTTGATATCTGCTGATACACTTATTAACATTTAATCGTATTATATATGGTCACACTCACAGCATGGTTAATGTTTACGATGTTAATATGCATGTATTTGCTAGCTAGCTAATTTTTGAATGTAGTATTCTATACTCTCCGCTTATCATTAAGATGTGACCAGTTAAAAAAGGGGGGGTGCCCTTTTTCAGTTTCAGCACATGCCCCTCAAAAGGTCTGTGCACGGCCCTGCACAGAAGTAATAGAATACATGATGTTCCAGGACATCACCAAGATGGACAAAGGTATCCAGCTATCGTGACTGAATTAAAAGCAGCTAGAAACGTATGAACTGATTGAACATGAAGACAATAAACCTATGAAAATAATATGGTTTGTCTGTGTTCTTCACGCCATCTTGGGTATTTTCATAATAATAAAGTCAATTTATAATGCAATGCTAATCGACATAGCCTTTATTGCAGTATAGAATATATTTTCATTCTGTAATAAGCAGCCACATCAGATCAGAAAATTAACTTATTTTAAAACACTCGACTGATGTTTTGGAGTAAAATCATGTTATAATGTTCTCAACAACAGGTTTATAAACGCTTCTCATTAAGTTTGAGAGGATGTTGTGTTGCTTAATCAGATGCACGTTATAAGTGACTCACAGCGCTTGCAGAGATGAGCAGCATTTACTACTGGCGCTGTACAAATCACGATTTCGGTTAATCATTCAGCCCTTATTATTAATATTATTTGCTTCATAGCAAAATTTCAGTGAACACAAACTAAACACATTTTCAAGTTATGCAATCAGTCATATTATCTTTCAAATTTGTAGCTGTTTGAAACCATTAGATCTAAATTGTATAGTAATAGTGTGCATGCCTCTCATGTGAAAGTGGTATGATTTCTCCCTTTGGGAGAATAGAATAATTAATAGAAAAACTCTTAGCGCCTTAATTACTGCACACATCTGCCAGCATCACATCTGCTGCGGTTGCCATCGCCTGAAACAATGTGTGTTCTGATCTTAAACACTAACATCAGGGAGAACTGGGTCACTTCTGTGGCTTTTTCCCCCCAGCCCACTTCGATATGAATGGCTGAAGTGGATAAAATGTTAACCTTTAATTTTGCAGTTTGCAAAAGACTGCAGATGCAAAACATTTGTCTGTTATGGATTATGTTTTGTCATTTCTCATCCCATTGTGTTCGTAGTAGCTTGATTACTGGAGTTCAACTCGATACAGATGATTGAATGAAGCTTGACTCTCTAAACATTGCAAGGGACTAGCGGTTTACTGACTTAAGTGATATATGTCTCCTACATCCACTTAGACAAAATATAGACTATTGTGATATGGCAAGCGAGCAGCTCTCATGTGAACCACACATTTATGCAATGCAGTAGCCAGCAGAGAGCAATGCCATATGGTGTTCATGACATGCTTTCACAAGGTCTGCATACATTTTACACTAGCGGCCTTTACTGTGAGTCACATGAGGATGGTGCTCTCCTGTCTGAAGAGAAATATTTGCTTTCTTCTAGTGTACTCTGCAATTGCTGGTGTTATGAAGCATTTCAAACAGATGGATGTGTAATTGGTGGCGTGGACACAGATGTTGTTGAAGTCCATGGTCCACTCTTTTCCAGATAATTAGTCTACTGGCCTTCAGATTATCAACTATATACTGTAGAGGAGACTGGGGCAAGTTGTCACATATTTACTCCAGTGAATATTTTTCAGGGTAGAATTATTTTGGAAAGTCAGTTTTTGTATAGAAACACACCTTTTAAGTTTTTACTGACAGACAAACAAACAAACAAGTATTTAATATTTGTGGGGATGTGGGGATGTTTCGTAACATTTAAGTGAGACACAACTGGCACTGGGGCAAACCATGAAAGGAAATGACCAGGAAACAGGCAATCACGTTCAATACGAACTCGATTTATTTTTGAGAGGTGCAGATTAGCAATCACTAAAAATAAATAACTTATGGGATAAATTATGAGAAAAAGGAGAAAACGTGACGCCAAAACAAAGAAATAATCAAAAGCAAAACAACCCCGATAACTGAACCTCAACCCAACTAATCTATCAAACAGAAAATGTAGAAATAAAACCGCAAACTTCAGCGTATCCGATGACCAACATAAACTACCCTAATTAATAACAAAAATACATAAGTGGCAGTCTAACTAGAACTAACAAGAAAATAACTAAATTTAAATTCAAAAACTTACCTACCTCCTTTTCCCGAAATCATTCTAACAGGACTCACTTAACAAAAACACATTGGTCTAGGTTAACTGATCACAGGGGTAACTTAGCACCACGTCAAACCAGCAATTAAAGCACTAATCATTCAGCAACAGGTGTTTCTAAGTTCTAGCGAACAATGACACAGGTTTAGTAAACCTAACCACAGGACCAGAAAGCCTCAATAAACTAATGAATAAGTCAGTCAACTGAACAATTCAAAAGAACTAATAAACACAACTCAAACAGTCAAAGAAAAAAATGAGCGCGGCTGGCAGAAATGGACAGTCGCCCGCTGGCTGGAATGCGGGACGGCTGACAGCAGCACACGAAACCCGGCCGCCTTTTAAACGGGTAGGTCCATCCTGATCGATCAACTGATGAACCGAGCAGCCAATAAACAAAACCTACGAATTTAGAGCAGAAACAACAAAAGAGGAAAAGGAGAAAAGAAAACAGGGAGCAAACAAAAATACAAAACATACGAGGAACGTAACACAAACAATAAATAAATAACTGTTGAAAGTGAGAGATAGAGACAGACAGACGACATATATTCAGATTTGCATTTTATATATTCTGGATTTATAAACATGTATTCCAATTTACATTTATGGTGTCAGACATATATATTGATATGTACATTCTAACTTCTAACTATATATTTAGATTTACATACATATTTATACCTGTAACTCTATAGATGCAAATTTACATCTGTGTATTCAATATTTACATTTATATATTCAGATATGTCTCTGTATATGTTTAGATTTATATACTTTACATTTGGATTTACATATATATCTTTAGACTTATACTTACATGTTTAGATTAATACTAGTGTTGTCAGTCAATTAAAAATGTTAATCTAATTAATTACACAATGTGGCGAATAATTAATCTAATTAATCACATATTAATGACACATCACATTTGGCTGAGATATTACCGACAAAAGATAATGTAAAGCCATTATTGTGTTACACGAGAAAGGCATGAAATAGACATTACAAAAAGTAGCATTATTGAGTTTTTTTTTTCTTTCTTTCTTTCTTTCTTTTGTTTTACTTTTTCTTTCTTTTTTTAATTTTTGGGTGTTTAATTCGTTTTTTTTTTTATTAATATGGATTTTTATTTTCAGATATTTTTTTTTGTTTCATTAATTTGTAAATCTAAAATTATTTTAATGCAATGAAACTCTAAATAAGAAACTAAAACTGTCAGCAGATGGCAGTAAATGTCTCAGTGAAAAAGTAATTGAGTCATTCATTCATTCATTCAATTTGTTCAAATGGCTGATTCATTCAGGAATGAAGTAAATGGGTCTCTTTTTGAACGGGCTATTGAATAATTGGTAATTAATAATGCAGATTAATTCATAAATTGTGTGTTGGTTGAAGACGCACAACAGTTCTGCTGTGGCTTTAGTCGTAATATTTGCATTGGCAAAACTGAGCAAAAACATTGTCTAAAATACAACACAATATTAAGTTATGTATTAAACTGCTGTATAAAATCAATATCACATTTGGACTTGTGCTATTTGGTACAAAAACAACACTCGTGATATTTCTCTCACTGCTCGTGTGATATCATATGATGTAAATATGAGACAAAAACTCGGTAATTAATAATGCAGATTAATTCATAAATTGTGTGTTGGTTGAAGACGCACAACAGTTCTGCTGTGGCTTTAGTCGTAATATTTGCATTGGCAAAACTGAGCAAAAACATTGTCTAAAATACAACACAATATTAAGTTATGTATTAAACTGCTGTATAAAATCAATATCACATTTGGACTTGTGCTATTTGGTACAAAAACAACACTCATGTGATATTTCTCTCACTGCTCGTGTGATATCATATGATGTAAATATGAGACAAAAACTCATACAGGGGCATTTTTGCCCCAATATCTTGAATTTTAGGGGCATATAACTGCATTCTGTATGCTGCACGCAGTGAGTTGTTACCCTGCATCATGTTCGTCACCAATCAACTGTATAGGTGTGTTCATATATAGTATACATATACAGTGGGTATAGAAAAGAATCACGCCCCTTTAAAGTAATCATATTTTGTTGTTTTGCAGCCTGAAATTTTTACTTGTACAGGACTTTTTCACAATTATTAAAAAAAAAAAAAAAAAAACAGTATTACTGAGTTGGAAAAAGGATCACCCCCTCCTAAAAATGACTTATAAACTTAATCAGGTGTAGCTAATCACCTTCTCAATGGCACAGAAAGCCATTCGACTTTCAGCTGTGGTCATTTTGATAAGCTCAGCATGAAAAGAGCTTTCCTGGAGAATTTCAGTCCTTGGTAGTGCAACTGAAGCAAACAATTAACTATGGGTGGCAAGGCTCTGTCAAGATATCTCCGGGATAAAGTTGTGAACAGACACAAGTCAAGAGATAGATACATAACAAATTAAAAGGCTTTATCGATGTCTAGAAGCACAGTGAAGTCTATTATTAAGAAGTGGGAGGTATTTGGTTCAACACAGACCCTCCCTGGATCAGGACGCCACTCCAAACTGGATGAAAGAGCCAGGAGGAAACTGCTCAGAGAGGCTACCAAGAGGCCTACAGCAACTCTGAAGCAGTTTCAGGAATTTATTTATGACAAAGAGTGGTCATTGTGTGCATGTGACAACAATATCACAAATTCTCCACAAATGTGCTTATATGGGAGGGTTGCAAGAAAAAAAAAAACTCAAGAAAGGCCACATGCAGTCACACTGGAGTCAGGATAGAAAGAAAAATGGATGGGGCAAATTCTTGAGGAAAATCTGCTGCCCTAGGCTCTGCCAGAAAGTTGTTAATAGAAAGAAGGTTTACCTTCCAACATGACAATGACCCAAAGCACACAGCAAAACTGAGCACACAGTGGTTGAAGGAGAAAAATGTGAATGTCCTTGCATGGCCTAGTGAGCCCAGACTTAAACCCCATTGAAAATCTGTGGAATGACTTGAAGACTGCAGTCCACAAATGGTCACCGTCGAATTTAACTGAATTTGAGCAGTTCTGCAAAGAAGAGTGCAGTTCTTTGCAAATATTGCAAAGATGTGCAAAGTTAGTAAATAAATACTGTATCTCAACAGACTAAAGGCTGTAATTAAAGCAAAAGGTGGTTCAACAAAATACTGATACAAGGGGGTGATTCTTTTTCCAACTCAGTGACTCTGGTTTTATTTTATTTTTTATTTTTATTTGTTTTTCTGATATGTTGGTGTTATATATTTCACTTGGATGTTATAAGCTGCACTGAGTAAATACAGCTGGATAAAACAAAACGTGTGTCCGTCTTCCTTTCAGTCTGCAAAGAAACAAAATGTGATTATTAACATTTATACTGTTTACTATATTTGAGATAATTATTTCAGTTGCACACTATTGTTTGCAAATTGTTTTACTGCATCATTCCAGTGCATTTTGTTCCAGTGTATGAAATATTTTATATAACGTGCACCCATGTAGTAAATGCAACCTATGACAGTTTTATACTGTGATTAAATAGTCTTAAACTCTTAACAATCCTGTCAATGATCTTGGCAAATTAAAACAGTAAGAGTGGCCTTATGTCATCCTTTCTGAATGACAATTAATGCAGTTATGCATTGATGCATGTTTTTTTTTTTATTACTTTTTTTTTATTAGAGGTCACGAAGTGTCTATATTGTTGGTCAAAGTGGGAATTCCTATGATTGGATGTAGTAACGCTATATTCATCTTAATCTCCCTTAATGTTGAATATTGTAATGTTTCCTTTACGCCATTGTCAAATCACTGCTGCACGCTGCAGCGGTTTAAGATGTCATTACCTTGCATGACTGTAAAGGGGGTCTGTAAACATTGTAATTAGTCATCATTTGTTTCCACTCACGCATTTCCGTCTATGCAAATTATAAACGTATCAGTCAGCTGATCCACGGAGCAGTGCATTAACCTCAAGTGAGATCAACTGATGCTTTTTACTGTTATACAAATGCTCAAACGGGCATTTCTTATAAATGCGGCCTATAATTGTAGTATGTTATATATGATAATGGACCTGTAATGATTATGACATATAATGACCTCTGAGACCGGTAGCATTCTCATATGCCTTAGTCTGGCCTAATGCGTGATAAAGCATCAAAAAGCATCTCTTAATTTCGCGTTCTGTCTGTATTTCTCTGACTGCAGTGGTCTAATTTTTGTTTCTTCATGCTTCTAGCATGAAGTTTTAAAGATTTTTTTTTTTTTTCACTGGAGATATTTTTAGGTATATATTTGTAAGGTTATCAATGTCTGGGATAAACAAATAAAAAAGATAATTGTGACCTTTTTTGGCAATTCTGAGTTTACATCTCACAATTCTGACTCTTTTTTTTCCAATTCTAAGAAAAATAAAAAATTTTGAGATGTATATACCAATAATTGACAGATTTCAGTTATAAACTCACAATTCTGAAAGGAAATATCTAAATTGTGAGCTATATGAAATAAACTCGCGAATGCAAAGAAAAAAAGTCCGAATTGTGAGACATCTTTATGTTTCATTGCGTTTGCGATAAATAAAACACAATTCTGAAGAAAGAACATCTGAATTGTGATATAAACTTGTAATTGCGAGAGAAAAGTCAGAATTGTGCAACTGTACAAGTCACATGCTTATACAGACATGAGGAGGTTTAGCATTTAATGAAGAGATGTTTAGACAGCAAAGACTCGCTTTCAATGAATAAAAGCAGTCTTACAGTCAATGGAATAACTTTAATGGATATTTTCCCTCATAATACAACATGTTATGTAAATAAAACACCTCCAGAACTTGTAATGTTCCACTTTATCTTTTCTCATGTGCATTTCTTCTTTGCCATCCAGCTGTACTTCCTGCTTTCCATCCTCTAAGTCTCTTTCTTCTGTTTTCTGTTATTGATCTGTGGTGTGTTGGTTCTCTTCAAAGGGCCGCTGTGAGCTGGATATTGTGCTGTTCTGCTCTCAACCGGTCTGTTGTCGCAGTGTGACAGTGCTAGTGTATGCAAATGCCTCAAGCTTCTCTGTGGGCTTTCTGAGGTAAGATCTGTGATTTACTGGGTCAAACACATTCTGACCTTTCTCATTCGATTTCAAAAAGGAGATAAGGATAAATCAAAGAAAATGTCCAAAATATGTTGAATGATTATCATTTGTTCTTTAAAAAGCAGATATTAACTTGTAAAAATGAAGAAAATAAAAATACAATGAATTTTTGTCATATATCAGACTTTCTGTAAAAAATTAATATGGAAAGATTTTTTTATTTTTTCCTTTACAGAAGACTCAAGTTTTCCTGTACTGTTTCTTAAATGAATAATGAAATAAGTATTTATTCAAATTAATGTGAATAAAAATGCAATACCAAAAATACAGAAAAAAAACAGCAATATTGCGATAGTATTACAATTTAATATATATATAGTGTTGTTTGGTCCTTCAGAAATCATTCTGATATGCTGATTTTCTGCTCAATCTGCTCATTGTCACAGATGCGCTGCTTAATATTTTTGTGGAAATCATGATACTCTTTTTTTCAGGAATATAAAGATCAAAAGAACAGAATTTACTTTGAAATATAAATCTTCTGTAACATTATGAATGTTTTAAATTTAATTTTGATCATCCTTGCTGAATAAAAATATGAATTTCTTTAAAAAAATCTTACTGACCCCAAACAGAATCACCATCATATAAATTTATGAGTAGATATTTACAACTGTAAAATGCATTATGGTGTAGTTAGCACATTACTTTTAACGAATGGTTTGAACATTAAAATTAGGACTAATGAATTAGAACATTAGTCTAGAGTAATATTTTCAGGAAAAAGAGCCAGACCTTTGATTGCCATCATAAATCTGGTCACTTCCTGTCTAATGTCGACAAAATGACCATCTACATTATATATGTATGTTTTTATTGGCTTGGCCAGCTTTCCAGTGAATCTCCGGGAGTCTGAGTTGGACTCAGTGAGTGGGGCTATTAGGCTGGTAGACAGGGCAATAGCTGCAGGCTGACGAATAGCCTAATCTGAGCTGAGGGTCTGTTCTAACAGCATCTGTACACTCTTGCTTAGCAGGGTGAGTGTGTAGAGATAACTGCAGTGAACATCAATGAATTTTACTCCACCTGTCTCTGGCTATTGGCTAATGAAAGGCAGACTCATATGTGTAAATAGTACACTTAGCTGTGGCAAAATGGCGGCACTGAGCAGGAGGGTAAACCCCAGAAATATAGGATTCATTTATTATTAAAAAAAAAAAAAAAGTTTGTTTGTTTAAATATTTTTGATTCAGCAAGGACACATTAAATTGATCAAAAGTGACAGTAAAGACATTTATAATGTTCCATTTTAAAAAAGTATGATTTCCACAAAAATGTTAAGCAGCATACTGTTTTCATCATTGATACTAATGAGAAATGTTTATTGAGCAGCAGCACATCAGCATATTAGAATGATTTCTGAAGGATCATGTGACACTGAAGACTAGAGTGATGATGATGAAAGTTCAGATTTGCATCACAGGAATAAATTACATTTTAAAATATATCGAAATATAAAACAGTTATTTTAATTTGTAATACTATTTCACAATATTAGTGTTTATATTACTGTATTTTGAAAAAAAAGCAGCCTTAATTGGTGAACAAAAGAGAATTATTTCAAAAATATGAGAACATTGAAATATCAAATGTTAAATCTTTTTTACATTTTTTTTTGTTGTTGCTAAGTTGCTTGCCATTTTGCACATACTTTGCACTGCATAAATGTTGCTGCACGTCCTTCACTTTTGATGCCTAGAGCTTTAGCTCCCAAAGCAATTACTCCACACTAACACAGATGTGCTGTTGACTTTTAAGAACAAATGCAGGGAAAATGAGAAGCAAAGACATGCTGAGGGCAACAATACACCATATAGTGTATGATTCCTTTTGTTGTTTGTTGCTACATTTTAGCATCACGGTATACTTTAAAGCTTAAAAGAGCTGCAGTGTCTTTCATCAAGTCCTGTTGGGTAGAAAAATGAGGTCTGGTTCAGTCAACATCACAAATTAAATCATTGTTGACATTTCAGTGCATGTTTTAGTTTTTCCACTAGGGCTGTTCCACTGAAAATTACTGCCTTGCATAATGATAATCATTTCTGTTTTAGATACTACATATTCATTTATTTACAATTTCCATTTCTTTCAGTTCTTTATATGCCCATCCGCTTGTCATTAACAGGCTGGTGCATATTTGGAACTCAGAAAACTATCTGGATTTATCCTAACAAAGAATCTTTAGGCAACAGAAACATAATGGGGAAAAAAGATAAGCAGCCAAAGAATACATAGCCATCTGCAAAACCCATGTGCTGCTCCAAAACGTGGCCACCACCTTTGCTCACCATCCACTTTGTTAGTGACAGAAATGTCTTCTCTGAAAAACAAGTAGAAATGGCACACTTTTAAAAGGCAAACCCCATATAGAATACGCAAATCTCTCAAAACCAAAGTTGTTCAATTACCATGAATTATCAGTCTGAGGGTGGCATGCTCATGTCTTTCTTGATGCTTAATTGTAGTTGTCTTTAAAACACAAATACAAAAAATGCAGTAAATCTTAAATTCCATTAAAAACTATAACAAACAAATTCTAAAACTAGAAAGGCAGCTAGCCATAAAACTAGTTTAACCTAGCTATACAATTTTATTTTCTCAATAGGCTACTGGCCAACATTAACACCTGAACAAATTTTCACATTAGTTAACTTAATGTTAATACAAGAAAGCCGTTGCTCGTTAAAAGTAATTTTAATTAGGTAATTAAATAAGCTGACAAAAGTCGTTTGAAACGACTTTACCATAGTAAACGCAGTTTACCATAGTAAAGTTTGTTACCGCTATGTTGACGGGTAAATGTTACTATGTTAAACTAGTGTGCAAAAATGTTGACACAAACAGACAGACAAACGAACATATATGTTTTACCTTGCTTACTGGTCTTATTCTCTAGTAAGGTGCATCGACACACGCGCTGTTGTTGTTCTCCGGAACTCTTCCACTTTCGCGGGTTTATCCCCGGACAAAACCCGCGGTGCTGCTGCGCTGGTTCCGTGTCTTCCTCGGACGCGAGTGGCGTGGCGTGGCACGGCGCGACTCGACTCGACAAAAGACAATATAGAACCCATTATTCTATCTACAGTGGATGCAGACAGTAAATTGATGCCCCGGTATATTTCTGAGTCTGACGCACATATGTACTCCAAGCGCTCACGCTGTTTCTGACACGAAGGACAAACGGATTTTCTCAGTAAGTCACTGTATGTGGGGTTTGACGTCACAGAAAATTCCCATGATGCAAAGGGCATTAACGTTACTTACTGTAAAGCGAATTTTCAGTATTATACTGGGTGATATACAGTGAATAACTGTAGAAATTACAGAAATGTCTAACAGTGCAGACCAATGCCGACAGTTGGCCGAATACAGTATTTCTCTTCTCAGACGTTCCAAGATCCGACAATCGTCGATTCAACATGTTTAATAGAGAAAACAGGCACCAACCAACGCTGACAGGGGTAACACACTGATCCGACATATGCTGGTGCAGTGTGAATTGGCTGTATTCTGTGACTGACTGTCACATACTGTAGTGCCCCATTTTCTTTTTTTTTTCATAAAATACTTTTTTGTCATTTACTCACCTTTATGTCATCTTTGTCATTCACAGTAGGGTTTTTTTTTAGCTTCTTTGAGTTGAGCTTCTTTTAAAAGACATGTTATAGATATATAGATGTGTATACAATATATATATATATACGTTTTTGACTTATACAATGTAAAACATGTTGACATTTTAAAATAGACAGTGATTTAGCCTGTACAAATGCTTCAGTAAGGCCCTCTAAATCAAACAGTGTCACTTTTGGTGCATTCAAGTCCTCCTGGGAAGTTTGTATTTACTAGTTGGGAAGTTGTAATTACAACATCGAGTGCATTCTAGTCATTCTGGAATGTGTTTCCCAAAAGTAACTATGGTTGCAAGTTCCATTCTTACAGAGTTTAATGGAACTTGCGACCATAGTTAGCTAACAATGCTTTTGGGAAATGCACCCCTGGTGCGTGAAGGTTCTATACTTTTACAATACTATTGTATTTTGTACATGCAACTTACATACGTGTGGGGAAAAAAATAATTTCAACAGATTTACCATCAATACAGATGCTACATCCATTGCATCCAACACATTTTATCACTATGACATGCCCCCAGCTTGGAAACTCAGGGCTTAAAGAAAGTTTAGAGTTTCCCACTTGTAATTATGACTTTGTGGTGCTATTAATGTGCGTTCAACTCGTAAATATGATATTTCTGGCATGACTTGAACGCACCATTTCTTCAAAGAAACCCCCCCCCCCGATTAATTTGGTGCCATATGTATATCATCAACAATATTCCATTTTAATTATTATTTCAAGATTAATTGTGAGGTTAATTTAATTAGAAAACCCAATTATTTTCCTTTGCCTGAAAGTGTATTTGTAAGTTGACTTACCTTTTCGAGCATCAGAATTGTTTGCTTTCATCATGTCTGATGTATTTTCAGCAGCATTGGCTTGTATCTTCTGGATTACGAAAGACTTCTGGCACGTTTAAATGTTAGATTAAATGTGTTTGTTGGGGCACAGAGTTGTGGGATGTATTTAGATGATGCATCACTTCTTGCTGTGTGATGTGCCACACACTAAATTTGGCTTGGTGTGATCTTGGCAAAGCCACCGTTACATACTTGGGTAAGTTGGATGCGGTACATAGGCCTGGTAACAGCTGAAGTCGAAGAAATGTTCCATGTCCTTTGGCACAGCATGATAATAAATGAGTTTTTGCCAGGATTTTGCTAGTGGGGATCTCAGTTTCTCACTATTGCAAATAAATATGCTATTTCATTTTCCTTTTGTTTTTGCCATGATTCTCAGGGTGGTCAGTGGATATGGTTTATTTTTGTTCCTTTGACCTCCTTGCCCTAAAATGAGGCTAAATTGCACCTGATTTTCTCTGTTGTCCTGACACAAGCTGAGATGTGTTATTATGAGGAAGGGGTCATGGAAACAGAAATAAATTAAACCAGACGCAACCTTTTTAGTTGACTTGTATCATAATGGTGGGTGAGCTAGAAAAGGAGCCAAAAGAGTTGCGTCAAAAGTAATGCACCGCAAGAGCACGCAAACACCCCTCTTATTTACTTGTTTTATATGCGGCCCTGTAGCTTTTGTGCTGTTTGTTTAGACCAGCTGATGTAGCAGATGGCCCAGGCCTGACTGCGGAAGGTGTTTGATGGGTGGAAATAGGTGTATTTAATTACACGTCAAATCTGCCACCCCAGTATGGACTAATGCGGGCTTGTCTGTTCCTGCTCCCAGGGCCTCTGTTCACTCTGTTCAGCTGGCATCTCGCCCTTACCCTGAATATATCTACTCCTCCATTATTTCCTGTCCACAGAAAGAAAAAAAACACACAATTAAAAAAGCTTTAGTTAATATCTACTGATGCCATGGAAGCACATTTGTACCATGTTGAATCATAATTAACTTAAAGATTCATAATTTTGACATTGTATCTCATTATTTCAGGTTTTTATCTAATTGATTATGTCTTTTATGTCATAATTTAGACTTTTATATTTATGAGAGAACCTATGGTTTTACCATGTTTTGTTTTTTGGACATGCGCAATGTTAATGGCATGATATTCTTAGAAGTACCATATAATGGTACCATGGTATTGGGTACATGCTTATCATTGAGTACAATGGTATACCCCGGAGTCATGCTAATACCATTATACTGTCAAGCTACCAGTGTCAGGATTATGGACTATTCAAAGCCCTAGTCCTTTCAGTTCTTGTTGGTCGGGTCTACTTGTTGAATGTCCTCCTTGTTCTTGGTTTTCCTGTGGATTATTAAAGACTGTGTTATTCAAGTGCTCCTCGTTTCCTCATTCCTTGCTCCCAGAGTAAATTGTGACAGAAGACCCGATGTAAACAGTTACCTCCGTTTTGTTTCTCTTTTTACTCAGTTTTTTGTTTCCGTTGTGTGCCCTATGAATCCCCTCCTTCACCCCGAATTCATCCTCCTCTGGCTGGAGCAGGGCGAAAATTCGCTCGAGGGTCATACCAGACTGTGGCCCATCTCACCACCTATCCGGACGACGCGCTCTGCGTGTTCTATGATGCCAGCCTCAACACCGCGTGCAGAGCTCCGTCGTCCGAAGATGGCCCTCCAGCTGAATTCACTGCCTTTGTGGAGTGGACACTGGCGAGAAATGGATCTCCGTTCCCCGCCGGTTCCCAGGAATTAATCGCCAGTGCCACTCCCGATCCAGAGCCCAGAATGGATCTCCTTCCCCCGCCGGTTCCCAGGAATTAATCGCCAGTGCCACTCCCGATCCAGAGCCCAGCCCACCATCTCCCCGATGCATAGAGCGCATGCCCGAACCCACCGCTGACGGAGAGCCAGAGCCCGCCACGACCGACAAGCCATCGCTAGAGAGAGCGACAGAGCTGTGGATCGCCGTGGAGCCAGAGGCCGTGACGTCAGTCAAGGTGTGTGAGCCGGCAAC
>NW_015547665.1:1742022-1742497 GCF_001515605.1 Sinocyclocheilus anshuiensis | reverse complement strand
CCTCTCCGTCGTGGCCCGGCAGTCCACAAGCTCCACCGGGCTCCCTCGTCCCTCCTGCTCCACCTTGGTCTGGCGTCGACCATCATGCGCCTCGGGACTCCACTCCTCTGGCTTCGCCTCGTCTCTCCGGCTCCGTCAGGCTCCTTCATCCCCTTGGCTCAAAGAGAACAAACAAGGAGAGAAACGTGTGTTTTTTTTTTGTTTTTTTGTTTTTTTTGTTGTTTTTTTCAGAATTGCTATTGACTGTTCAAATGCGGAGTTTTGCGCATCCTGTGTGTGTGTGTGTGCGTGCGTGCGTGTGCGTGCGTGTGAGAGAGAGAGAGATCACAGTGGAGTCAGCTGTCTTAACCATTGCTTGTGTACTGCACACATACCAGCTTCATCACTGTTTGTCACGAGACTTTGTTCCCCTTTCGGGCTCTGTCTTTACATTTATTTTGAAAGATGAAGCTCGCGATTATGGTAAGGGGCGTTA
>NW_015547665.1:1740373-1740904 GCF_001515605.1 Sinocyclocheilus anshuiensis | reverse complement strand
ACACCAAATACACCAAATAATGATCTTTAAAAAAGCATCATATGACCCCTTTAATTAAATCCTAAAATACATTTCATGTATCCAATTTCATTTGACATTTCTCAGCTCTTGTTTTGAGTTGTTCAGCCAAAGCAATATTATACAGCATCCGAGAAAAGTTTGGATGTACATTCTCACTCTTTATGACTATTTATACTTTGCTTGTATACTTTATAATAGTATACCATATGAGCGTTAGTGATATTTATTTCATTTTTTTGATTGATCTTTTATCATTATTATTTTTATCTTAATCCCCCTCGGCTCCACCTCAGTCCTCTGTCGCTCCGGCTCCACCGCGGCCTCCCAGATCCACATCTCTGCATCGGTCGCCGGCGCCATCTGCTCCGCCTAGGACCACCGGATCCTCCCCGTCGCCCTGGCTCATCAGCTCTCTGCCTCGGGCTCCTCCACCACCGGTTCTCTGCCGCCGTTGGTCGGCCCCCTGGAGTCGGCGGCCATTCCTCCTCCATGGCTCCTCCCTCCGTCGGC
>NW_015547665.1:1737900-1740131 GCF_001515605.1 Sinocyclocheilus anshuiensis | reverse complement strand
TTATGGCTGTGGCCTGGGTCCTGCTGTGCTCCTCTTGCTCCGGGTCCCTCCTGTCTCCTCCCTGGCTCTTCCCTCCTTCGTCGCCCCCCTGGTCTCTGTCTGCCGGCCTCCTCCCGGATATCCATACTCCTCCGGAACCTCCTCCCAAGTTCCCACCCATGCCTCCCTCTGTTGTTGCTATGGTGCGAGGACGCACCTTCCGGGAGGGGGCGTTATGTCAGGATTATGGACTATTCTGTGTGTGTTTTTGCCCCTGTGACCCAGTTTCTTCCTCATGTTGATTGTGTTAAGTTGATTCCAGGTGTGTCTCGTTCCTCCCCAAGTATCCTGCCTTTAAAAGCTCTAGTCCTTTCAGTTCTTGTTTGTCGGGTCTACTTGTTGAATGTCCTCCCTTGTTCTCGATTATTATGTTATTCTTGTTATTCAAGTACTCCTCGTTCCTTGCTCCCTGAGTGAATTGTGACAACCAGGAACTCAAAGAAAAAATCATAAAAATGGGTCCAATGTACCGTGTTGATATGAAGGAATTTTCTGTATTGATTCTTCATAGGTGTTTTACACATATTTAGAATTTCACATTGTAATTGTAATTGTGTAGGAAATGTTCCCACATCCAAACATGAATCTGATCACAGACTGTCCTGGAAAATAAAAGAGAATGAGATAAAATGAATAAGATATGAATACTATGTTAAATCAAAATTATTAAGCAAAAAGCACTAGATTATAATGGACTCACAAACTTACTGATCCTCTCATTTTGATAACAATGCACTTAGGTATTTATTTCACCAGGTCAACCAGAGGACAAGTAATGTTTTGCAGCTTGTTTCTTCTTGCTCACTGGGTTTTCAATACCTGCCACTTTGTTAAGCTCTTGTAAAAGCTTGTTTAAGTGCCACCGCCAGTACATTCTAATGGGTTTGTCAGTCCAGGGATTCCATGAAACTATTTTGTCAGTTTCTATTATAGCACAATGGCTTCTCAGAATTGTCCAACAGTGAGCGACTACATCAGTAATAATTTTAATACGATTTACAGCACATTGTAGTCATTTCTATCAGGGTCTCAAACGCATATTTTTATTCATTGGTACATGTTGTTCTCAACACTTTCCCTCCTTTCCCTTGTTAGTGTTTATGAAAACCCTATGCTAGTGTTTATGAAACCTATCTGATAAGGCATAACAGAGATGAAGCATGTTGTCATCTACTGATGTTTTTGAGCTGTCCAACAGAAAGTACTTTTCTCAAGTTATGTCACAATATTTGAATTGGGTTAAGGTTACAATTCAGACTTTTTCCAACATGACTTGCAGTGCACTCAAAGTATACATTGTGCAAATGCTCTGCAAAGTTCTGTTAAAGAACTGGCATTTAATTTTGCAACTAGAAATCATCATATGGAAGCCATTTCCACCACATAAAAAAAAAGCTTTAGTAAATCTTAAATATGAGATAAAAAGAGGTAATTAAGAGATGTTAAGTCATAAATATGAGATAAGTCAAAATTATGATGTAGCATCTGGACCAATCAGACACACAATATAGTTTTTGTTAGTTATATTTAACAAATACTCTGTAACACCCCTCAGTTAACAAGCCATATGAGGGCCTGTGGACCCTTCCCCCGAAATGCGTCTTAACACCTCAGGAAGGCAGAATAGGCCTCTGATTCCATGGCAACCAATGCTGATATCACTGGTTTTATTGCCCAAAGGAATGTGGGTAGAGAAAATCACTACATTTTCCATAGGAAAAGACACAATGCACAGTACAAATGGACTCTTCTCTAATTAATTCATAGGAAAACCTTTCTTTGAATGAACACACATATCCTTCAGGTCATTGTGTATGTTGTTACTGTCCTTGTATATTGTCTTTTATATTGTATACTGTTTTATGCAGGCTTATGATGGAACCACTCGTTCCTGTCATCTTACCTATATGTAATCCTACAATGTTTAGTATCTATGAATTCATCTTCTGATGATCTAAACGAGAGTGTATAATATTATATGTTGGTACACAGGCAATATATTAGTGTTCTGAGAATCTTTAGTAATTTCGATTCAAGTTCCATATGCAAATTACCATGCTTTCACACAAAGGGTCATAAAACTTTGTCATAAAACCCTGCACCAGACAGAGCTGTCGGCGATTCTTCCTATTGCAAAGTCATGCAGTGTGTAACCTCCTGTCGTCGTTCCCTCGTGCAGTGTGAACACAGCA
>NW_015547665.1:1733157-1733646 GCF_001515605.1 Sinocyclocheilus anshuiensis | reverse complement strand
AGTTATTTCCCTTAACCAGGAAATTAACGTTCTTAGAATTGACAGACAGTTGACCCTGAGAGGTCAAGTAAATACTTACAGCGGATCTAAATATTTATAATTAATTATAACTAGTTATGATTAATTATTCATATTTCCCCTTTGAGCTGATTCGCTACATGACAACGCTGAAATTGAGACATCATTTGACTTGTCATGACTTCTCATAATCTAAATGTTTGTCATAATAAAGTGTTTATCTCATAATTATGACTTTTATGTAATGATTTTGCCTTAGTCTCATTTAGATTTAGTATCTCATAAGTATGACTTAAAAATTATAAGACTCATAAATGAGATGCTCAGTTTTGTAATAAATATGAGAATCACTGTCTTTTTTTTTTTTGGTACTTTTTAGTAACATCAGTTTCCATTTTAGTTTCCTTTCTTAATAAAATAAAAGTTAAACATCAGATGACGAATGCGCTAGACCACTCCTCCCTCTCAAGG
>NW_015547665.1:1712261-1733021 GCF_001515605.1 Sinocyclocheilus anshuiensis | reverse complement strand
CCCCCCCCCAAATCTGAGTGCCACTTCCTGTCTGGCTCTCACAGTGCTTAATGAACTGAAGTGTGGCTAATTACTGCAGTATCATTTCAGAATGGAAACTATAAACATTTCCATTAGCCCTGGCATCATTAGTACAACAATTAGGCATCTGGGGGATTGGTAAAGTATATCACTCAGAACGATGTACCAAGCTACTATCGAGCCACACACATACCTCTGTATATCAATATCCGCATGCATGGCTAATCTCCGGGCATTCCGGTGTGTGCATCTGCTGCAGTCCCTCAGGATATGGGGCAGATGCTAATTTGCCTGCTGGAGGGAGAAACTGGTATATGGAGGCACCAGGAGAGGTTTTGCAGTCCCTAATGGAAGCTGTCACAGATCATACCTGCTAAACAGTCTCTTCCTGAACATCTGAATCAGCCGCTGCGTTTGTCACCCAACAGAGACCAATCCATTTTCATTGGTGATTATTTTAAACCCCGGTTATGTGACACGAGTGTAAAGATATAATAAGATCATTGAGCTGATGATGATGTTCAGGAGAGGCCAATGGGTTCCAGTGCTCACTGGGAAGTATTTTGCAGGGAAATGTTGTATGACTGATGTTGTATTTTATGTTTGGCCATGGGGGTTAATCTTGGAAAACTGGCCCTTGATGTTATTTTTATTCTTTGATCTAAATTTAAAATGGTAATTTAAAGTAAAAAAATAAACTTTTTAGATTGTCTTCTCACGAGGGAAGCACTGACTCATTGATATTTATATGAAATATACTTTTAAGTAGCATGTCTGCTGAAAGAAGTTATGTCCTTACAGACATCAGTTACTTTGCTGGTCACTATCATCTTATTACTTATTATTTTTCTTTTAAGATAAACCCTACAAACTTACTATTTGGACTATTTAAAAAGTTTGAAGATATTTAATGTTATTGAATGAGGTCTACATTTTGCTGATCAAAATACAGTAAAAACAGTAATATTGTAAAATTTTATACAGTAAAATAATGTGACAATTTAAATGCACTCTTTTATATTTTAATCTATTTTAAAATGTAATGTATTCCTGTTATGCAAAGCTGAGTTTTCTGCATCATTACTCCAGTCTTCAGTGTCACTGTAACGGGGCTGACGAGACGTGAGACGTGTGGATCCATCTGCAGGCTTTATTAAAGAGAAGTGGTAAACAGGCAGGGTCAAACAATGGCAAACAGGTATATGGCGGGCAAAACACAAGAATAGTCCCAGGGCTAGCGTAGGTCACCTTCTGTAGGCAGACAGAATCACAGGGGCGAGACGAGAGGGAAAAATCCAGAAAAACAGGCAAAGATCAGAAACCGCGAAAACAGGCAAGGCAAGGCAAAAACAAGGAAAACTCAGAGACTCGGAATGGGGTACGGGCTAAACAATACTCAGCAGAGAAAGGTGGTAGGAGTGGGTGTTATATAGTGAGTGAGGTGATTAGAAACAGCTGTGTGCAATGAGTGCAATCAGTGCAGTGTGCAAATCGTGCAAAGAATGATGGGATATGTAGTCCGGGGTGCTATGCAACAGTTTGTGTAGTGCGAGAGTCAATGTAATGGAAAGGGTGACCTCTGGTGGTGAATAAACGGAAGTCCATGGACCGAATTCGTGACAGTCACATGATCCTTCCAAAATCGTTCTAATATGCTGATTTGCTGCCCAATAAAATGTATTATTATTATCATCAATGTTGAAAACTTTTGTGCTGCTTAATATTTTTATTATTTATTTATTTATTGATTGATTGATGAATAGAAATTTCAAAAGAACTATTTATTTGGAATACAAATCATTTGTAACATTATGAATGTCTTTATTGCTATTTTAATCAATTCAATGCATCTATGCATCATTTATTATCGGTTACAGTAAAGCAAGATAATGCTCCCAAAGCTCCTTTAAAATGAATGTTTCTGAATTAATTAAATCATATTCTAGAGAGGGTTTATCGGGCCTGCTTTGATTTCATTGCATCAGTGTGTTAAGTGTTATTGATTAAGAATCTGATTCTGTGGTAGCATGTTGAGTGCATCAGTTGCTAATCTCTTAATACATGCATGTACCTCATTTGTCTCCATGGTTTTATGTCACTGCCTCTGGTTTTATGGTGTCACTACGATCTGTCCTACAGACTCATAGTCTATAGTCAAGAGTGCAGTTTGACCATGCCCTGAGTATTTCATCAGTAGCTAATTATGATATAGGATTTGGCCGGCTCTTTGTTAAAGTCTGTTTAATCAGGCCCCTTGGCTCCTTATATCTTATATACCTGCAGAGTGAGAAAACCAGAGCTTAAAACAAAGTGTTTTGAAACACTTTATATTGTATTAATTTATTAAAGTATCCTTAACCCTCTTTTACTTTTTGTCTTTTTGTACACATTGCACAGATGCCAAAGGTCCCACGTGCATTTCTGCAGACAGATATATTAATTAAATCCTAAAATACATTTCATGTATCCAATTTAATTTGAAATTTCTCAGCTGTTGTTTTGAGTTGTTCAGCCAAAGCAATATTATACAGCATCAGACAAAAGTTTGGATGTACATTCTCACTCTTTATTATGACTATTTATACTTTGCTTGTATACTTTATAATAGTATACCATATGAGCTTTAGTGATATTTATTTCATTTTTTGATTGATCTTTTATTATCATCATTATTATTTTTAGGAGCAGCAGCAGTAGTCATAGTATATTTTATTATTTATTGTTGTCATTTATTTATTTATTTTTGCATATAGTAAGTTAAAAATAAATCTGAACATTGGTTATTGTTTTTTGGAGGGTAATGGAGGCTCATATCTGACCATTTTTTCTCCCATTTCGCTGTAATTTAGCTACTCTGCTAAGCTATTTGACCTCCTAGATTTATTATTAATTCAACATAAAACTGGTTTTGTATGCAGAGTGAGCCTCTGTACTGATATGAATGGGTCTTCACTTAATGTATATTTTCTTATATAATATATAATCATATACCACATATTCTTGCATATTTTGTTCTTTTGATCTCTTGGCTATGTTGCTTGCTTCCTTTTTTATATGGCTGCGGATTTAAACATGTGGATTGCATTTGACCTTTTGGATACATGACCCATAATGCATTTTACTGTAGGATATTCAGATATGCCACACACTATTTGTCATATTCAATTCAATTCAATTCAAGTTTATTTGTATAGAGCTTTTTACAATACACATTGTTGCAAAGCAACTTTACAGAAATGTAAGTTTATACAATATTTAATAATAGCTTATCAGTGGTGACTCAGTTTATGTACATATGGCAGAAATGTACAGAACAATCAAAGACGTAATCAAACAGACGATGAGCACTATTAACAGCAATTATTACATAATGCAATCAAACTTATAGCAACATTTGATAGTTCTGCATGTTGTTTCAGGGTTGGCATCATCTGAGGTCCTCTGAGGGGTTGGCATCATCTCTTCTCAGGTGTTCTGGATCCAGAATGAAGCTTGTGTAAATCCTAGTTACCACAGGATGGCAATCCCGTGGCAAAAACAGAGAAACAAATAGAGACATAATTAGCATAGCTGCTCTTCCAACCAAGTAAAATTAATTTGTTTAAACCAAGCTAAAGAATAATAATACGCATTTGATCAGATATTTCATCTGGTCTTGTTGATATATAGTTGAGTATCATCGGCATAACAGTGGAAACTAATCCCGTATTTTTTAATAATATTACCAAGGGGCAACATGTATATTGAAAATAGCAGAGGACCTAGGACAGATCCTTGTGGCACTCCATATTTTACTGGTGATAAGTGACATGACTCACCATTTTAATAAACAATGTGGTAGCGATCGGACAGGTAGGATCTAAACCATCTTAAAGCCTGCCCTCGAATACCTGTATAGTTTTTTAATCGATCTATGAGTATGTCATGATCTATAGTGTCGAACGCAGCACTAAGATCAAGTAAAACTAGCAATGAGATGCAGCCTTGGTCTGACGCAAAAAGCAAGTCATTTGTAATTTTAACAAGTGCAGTTTCTGTGCTATGGTGGGGCCTGAAACCTGACTGAAATTCTTCATAAAGATCATTTTTTTGCAGGAAGGAGCACAACAGACACAACTTTTTCTAAAGTTTTAAACATAAACGGAAAATTTGAAATGGGTCTGCAATTTGCCAGTTCACTGGGATCTAGTTGTGGTTTATTAATAAGAGGCTTAATAACCTCCAGCTTGAATGGTTTTGGGACGTGACCTAGGGATAACAACGAGTTAATAATATTGAGAAGCGGTTCTTCTGCTACAGGTAACAACTCTTTCAGTAATTATATTCATTATAAATCATATTTTTAACTTATATGGAAACTGGGGCTAGTTGTCACGAGGAGGAGAATTTGAAGTTTTCAAGTGTTGATATCACTGTGTAAGTTTAACATATTTACTGTACAAATAAATAACCATGCCGGCGCTCCCGCGGACAGTTCGCTCACGCGCAGATACTGAAAGTGTGGATAGTCAAACATTCAAGTTACAATGGGCTTTATCGTGATATAAAAAATTGTTACTGATTGCTTATTAATATGATAATGTTCTGTAACGGTGTTTTCGGTCATTGATTTAATGATTATTTAAAAACTGATCAATTAGATAAAATATAAATATTTAGGTGCCTTTATTGAGCTTGCATTTAAATAATATTGTTGTCATATAGATGTGATGCTTAGTTATAATTTGGTGGAATACTTGATTTTTTTCATGAATTGTTTAATGTGAGTTTACTTGTATAAGCCACTTTTCGTGTGCAGTTATGCTCATGAATGTTGTTTCAAGTTGTTGTTTACTGATATAGTGTGTCAACAATGAAAAACATTTCACCAGGAAAAAATAAATACCCTTCAGTGTGTGCATTAATAATAAATAAATGATTAGTGTGTGTTCACTTTACAATAAGGTTCACTTTCACATGTTATTAACATTTGTATCTCATTAATAAATTATTCACAGGTGTTCACTTTATACTAAGGTTCACTTTTAGACGTTATTAACGTTTATAACTCATTATTAAATGGTTCACAGGTGTTCACTTTACATTATGGTTCACTTTTTGAAGTTAATAACATGTATAACTCATTAATAAATGGTTCACAGGTGTTCATGTTACATTAAGGTTCACTTTCACAGGATATTAACGTTTATAACTCAATAATAAATGGCTCACAGGTGTTCACTTTACATTAAGGTTAACTGTCACCGGATATTAACGTTTATAACTCATTAATAAATGATTCAAAGCTGTTCACTTTACATTAAGGTTCACTTTCACCGGTTATTAACATTTATGACTCATTAATAAATGGTTCACAGGTGTTCACTTTACATTAAGTTTCACATTCACAGGATATTAACGCTTATAACTCATTAATAAATGGTTCAAAGCTGTTCACTTTACATTAAGGTTAACTTTCACAGGTTATTAATGTTTATAACTCATTAATAAATGGTTCACATGTGTTCACTTTACATTAAGGTTAACTTTCACGGGTTATTAATGTTTATAACACATTAATAAATGGTTCACATTAAGGTTCACTTTTACATGTTATTAATGTTTATAACTCATTCATAAATTATTTACATTAAGGTTCACAGGTAACTACTATTGGAATTACATTTTTTATTATTGATATTTCATCAAGCCATGGTTGTGCTTTTATTATTTTTTCCGCCCCAAGATAAAGTTTGATAATTTCATCTTGATAAACAAAATATTTCAGTTTCCAATCATTGCTGTGGATAGGCATCATGAACTTTTGCAACGTTTCATGGGTAAGGTACAGAGTAGATTCTGGTAAGAAACATTGTACAAAAAGTGACATGAGTCATGAGATATAAATGAGAAAAATATAAATAACACCCTTCAGACTCGCTTTAATAGTCTATTTCTGCTACATCATGAAATAAATCAGGAATCTAATTTTGAGTGAAATAAGTATTAATACATATATTTATTAAGCATTTATAACGTGAGTTAAAAATGGCTCACTATTTGAATCACCTTTTTTACTCATGCATTTATAACTGCTTATCAGTGATTTATAATGCATTTGTAAATGAGTTATTAGTCATTTATGAACCCCTTTATAAACACTTTATGAAGAGAACCTTAATGTAAAGTGTTTCCAAAAAAAAATGAACAGTTTAAATAAACTGTATTCTTTGCCTGTGTAATAATATATTAGATATCCCATAGCTCTTTGGAGCCAAGATTTCACAGTGTTTACAGATAAAATGACTTAAAAATAAACACTCTGACAAATATTCACTGAAATAAAGGTGTGACAACTAGCCCCAGTCTCTTCTATATACACTCACTCAAGTGTATCTGTTTTACAAAGTACAGCTAGTTAATGACCCGTAGGTCTTTAACAGTACCTGGAGTCATTCTCAGCACACACTGTCTTTTGTTTGCTGGCTGACATTATTGTTTTGCTGAAAACACATGATGTGCCAGCTCTCTCTCCACAGTTCTCATTGTGTCTCAGTGAAGTACATGTAGGGCCACTTGTCCTCAAAAATGAGCTATACTTTCACTGAGAAGAGGGCTGAAACCTCTTGACTCCTCTACTTCTCCACTTTAGCAGTGGATACTTGGACCTTTCTAGTCGTAAACTAGCCTGGCAGTCATTTCAGTGAGAGGCAGCACACCCAGTGAGAGAGAACAGCGGCTCAAGAGGACTTGTGAGGGTAAAAATGCCACCATTTCATTATCTCTGCGACATGGAGTGTCAGTTTAGACACGAACGTACTAACATTAGCATAATTACAGCTTTTTATGGGAAAAATTACCACACAGTTAGCACATGCTGGCTTTCACTTCATTACAGTGCAAGTGTGAGATCATTAGCTTCAAAAGGAATTAAGATTTTGCTGATTATGTACATTTAGCCTAATTTCAGAATTGAACTGCAATAAAGAAGAAACTGTTTTTGTTATTTTTATTATTTATTTTTTTTATTTTTTTGTCTTTTTAGAGAACTCTAACTCAATTCCTGGAGGGCCACAGCTCTGCACAGTTTTGCTCCAACCATACCAAACACACCTGATCCAGCTAATCAAGGTCTTCAGGATTACTAGAAACTTCCAAGCAGGTGTGAGTTGGAACTGGTTGGAGCTAAACTCTGCAGAGCTGTGGCCCTCCAGGAATTGAATTTGAGACCACTGATGTAAAATGAATCGGCTCATTAATCTCATGTGATTGCACATTATTGTTAAAGGAACACGCCACTATTTTTGAAAATAGGCTAATCAACTGTTTAACTCTAGGGGAGTTGGAAAATGAGCCTATTTTCAAAAATAGTGGTGTGTTCCTTTAATAGTTTTCAATTTGTATGTATGTATCCTTATCCTTAACCTTAATTCCACTGGTGCCGTTCAGCGACAAGCGTTCTCCAACGGCTTGGAATGTATATGTAGGTATGTTACATGTATGTTCTGTTTTCCCTCCTTCATTGTGCTTTTGGTTCTGTCTGTGTGACCAAGTTTTCCTGTGTTGATTAGTCAATCTGTTCACCTGTCGTCCTATTATTAACTCATTAGTCCCTCATTTGCTTTAGTATTTATAGTCCTTGTGTTCCTGAGTTCCTTTGTCCTGTCTCTGTCAATGTAAAGGTGTGTTTATCTGGTTTCCTGTGTAATATTTGTATTGAAGTCTGTTTTTGTGGATTATTCGTCTTCGTGCGCTCTTTCCCTGTGACCACCCATGACAGGATTTCTTTCTTAATTTATATGTTTATTTATTTATTGACGTATACTACTGTTCAAAGGTTTGGGGTTGGTAAGATTATGATTGATTGATTGATTGAGAAGATAATATTGTTCTTCAGCAAGGACACATTAAATGGATCAAACATGACAGTTTACAATATTTATAATATTACCAAAGATTTATATTTCAAATAAATGCTGTTCTTCTGAACTTTCTATTCATCAAACAATCCTGAAAAAAATTTATCATGGTTTCCACAAGAACATTTGTAATGATAAGAAATGTTTCTTGAGCAGCAACTCAGCATATTAGAATGATTTATAAAGGATCATGTGACACTAAAGACTGGAGTACTTCAGCTTTGAATTAATTAAAATAATTAATTAAATTTATATCTATTTATTTATAACATTAATATATTTATATTTAAAGAGTTAAAGTTAAAATTGTAACAGTATTGCATAAAATACTGTTTTTACTGATTTTCTTTAATTATGTTTTTTATAAATGAAATGCAGCCTTGGTGAGCATACATTAAAACATTTTTAAAAATGTATTCCCCCAACATTTTAATGGTAGTGTAAGTTTATTGTCGTTTTGGAGCTAGGCAGCTGTGGTTACTGTTGTATGAAAAAGATGAGCAATATATGCTTCAAAACTTTTACTTTTGTGTTTGATCGGTTTGGAATGACATAAAGGGGAGTAAATGACGATACGATTTTCATTTTTGGGTGAACTATTCTGTTGACCTCTATTTTTCTGTAAGGCATGCTTCAGTTGCAAACGTGCAACCTATACCACCTGTCAACACTGTGTCGGGAAGAAAAAGAGGTTATCATATAGTATTACCCACACAGCAGCCCTAAGGTGTGTTTGTGACAGAGGACTTTCTCCAACACTTCTGCTACTGTTACTAACGTCTGGCTGCTGCTGGCCGTGTGTCATTTTGATGAACACAAAGTGAATAATGAGCAGTGTAGTGTCACACTGTTCCCACTCACAAGTTAGACAGTCAATTATGACTTTTATGACACAGATGCCATTTATTGCATCATAACCATCTGATATTCAATTTCAGTCCTAAAATGCAATTATTTTTCCATTGATAAAATCTGGTATGATTCAAGATGCCATTCGAAAGAGCCTTTGGACTTGGTTTATGGTGGATTAAACGACAATGCAACACTTTGTCACTTTTATCAGGACTTGAGGGGATGTTACACAGAAACTCATAACACAAGGAGAATCCATCCTTAAATAAGTCCTGGTTGGAACACATACGTCCTCATATAAACTGATGTAGGATATCACGGTGTCAGTAAGCTCATCCAGATCAGTGGCTGAAGCCTCAAAAACACTCCAATCAGTGCAGTGAAACAGGCTTGTAAATCCCACTCTGCTTCATTAGTCCGTATTTTTTAAGTACTCACTACAGGCTTAGCAGATTTAAGTTCCTGCTTGTAGGCTGGTAGAAAATAAACCAAACCGTGATCAGAGAGTCCCAGAGCCACTCAGGGGACAGAGTGGTATGCATCCTTTAAAACTGTGTAGCAATGGTCCAGTATATTGCTGTCCCTGGTTGGGCATGTGCTGTCTGCATTTAGGCAGTTTGCAGGTGAGATTAGCTTTATTACAATTCCTGAGAATTATAATGAAAGAGTCCGGGTAATGCTGCTCTGTGTGTGTGATCTGATCAGCCAGCTGTTCTAGCGCCACGCTCGCACACGCGTCAGGAGGAATGTATGCACTCACCAGAATAAACTAGGAAAACTCCCGCGGCAAATAAAAAGGCTTAAAGTTAATGAAGAAAGCTTCCAAATTTGGGCAGCACATCTTCCTACAATTTTTTACAAATAAGATTTTTTCACTTCCAAAAAAAACCAAAAAAAAACAACAACAAAAAGGCTGTAAAATTACAATGAAATATCATTATTATTACAATCCATCCTAGAAAGTAATTTTGAAACTAAAGTGTTATATGGATTAGTAACAATATAAAAACAAATATCACGAAAGAAATGAGAATCTTTGTTGGAGTCTACTAGCTGTTGGTGAGCATGAGAAAACAAAGAGAAGAGAGAGAAAAAAACAGAGACCCTAACAGTTCATTGGATACAACGATCAGACACAAATGCAAAGTCGACACATACCAATCAGGACTCCATTAGATGCCACTCACTGACTCTTTCAGAGGTATTTGGCCTGTAATTGAGACAAATGGTTCACCTGCTCTCAGTCATCTCCATCAGAGGCCTACAGTAAAGAAGACAGTACATCACTTCAGGAAAAAGAGTTCCAAGACAATCAAACACTAGAAAAGCATATAGGAATCCAATGGAAAGCAGAACTCAGTAAATAAATATAGTTTACCACAACCCCAGCAAATAAGTAATTTGTTGAAGCATGTTTATTTTTGAGTTTTGAGTTTTTATATACTATCTCAATTGATTACCGGCCAGTGAGTAGGCATCTGTGTTGATTCTGAACGTTATATAACATTGAAATATTTAGGGTATTTTTGTTTTTCATGAGAGCTCAAGAAGATGCTGGCAAGTTGTTCATTTTCATCTTCACTGCCTTTTGCCACAGTTTTTTTAGACTAGTTTTCAGAGGATGCCTTTTTAAGAAGTGAAGCAGCGTTTGAAGCTGGTCTTAAATATTCTGCCGCCTACTAATGTAACTAATTCATTATTAATGGACTGTTTTCTACATTGGTATAATATCAATTCGAAATGCAAGTTACATCAGTCCACCCCAACACCATTAAAGTGATTTACAGTTATGAAATATGAACCTGAATATATGAAATAGATTTTAAAAAGTGTAAAGGTTAACATTAACCATATGGTCCTTTATCATTAAGCTCAAAGATAATGTTCAAATTTTGTGGACTTCCTTTTTCCCAACATCTTGATATCCGCATATGAAATTCTTCATGTTTATAATCAATATTTAATTACCCCACAATTTAGTTTGATCGATCCCAACTAGAGATTATTACGTATATTCAGTCAACATGGCAGTTTGCCATGGGTGAGACAAAACAAACAACCATGCAAATAACATGTACGATTGGTCAAACAGAACAACCACAGCTCCTTAATGGCATTAATCACCTGGAAGTCATCAATCAGCATTTTATCCCTCACTGTTGGTAAGACAGCTTTGTTTGCTGTGCAATACTTTCTCTATAAGGCTGTGTTCACATTTTTGGTTAGATTAAAACAAATTAAGGGCTTATATATACACATTTGGAATAGATAACGAAACACAAGACACCTGCTAAACCTAATCAGGAACCATAGAGACAAATTAATTGATGCACAGAATCAAACAAGCTCGTAGAAACCATGTACATTACAGTATCACAAAATGTGACTCTAAAAGGACAGAATGCTCAAGCAAACCAGGTTATTTTCGTCATAGGAGCTATGTTGCTCATTACAGTTCTCAGTTATCAGTTGGTAAAAATACCACCACATATACCCACATACAACAAACGCATTTAGTCCAGCAAACAGCAATTTTGGATGTTTCGTAAGTTCACAAAATATATGTCATAAAAGCTGTCCAAGGACTAAATGTATCATTTACATTTAAATTATTTTTTTTTGTCCAGACCAATAGAACCAAGAGAACCGGTTCATTCCTTGGGAATCGAACACATGACCTTACTTGTTACTGTTGCCATGTTAATGTTACTTGCCGCCATGCTTTACTGTTTGAGCTATAGAAATGTTAAACTCTTCATTTAACTTTTTTTGGTAGAAGTAATATAGTAGTAAAATATCTTCTAGAATCTAGATGATCAATATATATTACACATTCCGATAATACCAATAATTAGCCTGTTTGTTGAACTCAAATGAGCTCTGAGTTAATGGAAAACAAATCCTGTAGGATCATCACGAACAGCCAAGACTGTGTAATTGATGCTACATATCAATTGAATTAATACACAACATTGGGTTTGTAAATGTGCATGCATATGATGACACACAAAGCAAAGCCTAAGAAACATATTGTCTTACAAGACCGTGGAATGAACATAAGATTATGAAGACTAGGTAAGAATTAGTTTTCTCCGCTCTCGGCTTTCAACCATTTTTATTTATTTTTTTCTAATTAACGTGATCATTTTTATTAATGCTAAGGGATTATGAGAGACACAGTGAGTAAATTGTGCCTGTGTTTGCTATTTATTCAACACACATGGGCCTTTAGACAGCCAGCAGATGGGAAGTGGATGGAAAAGTTCATTGTTTGTGTTTTGTTCAGTTTGGCTCTGTTCTAATGGGCAGGATCATCATACAGGAAAACCACATAACATAAGTAAACAAACCCAAAGATAAGGAATTAATTGTTTATGAAAATGTGTGCTATCAGTAAACTCACTTCTACATTGTGGATATTATTGCACAATTTAAGAATTACCTTCCATTTGCATGTATATTTGACCTTATAGGTGGTAATCCAAAAGTATCATGGAAATTCCTGTATGCAATAATCTATATCTGGTTGATATTAGTGTTACCTCATATGTATTCCTATGTAAAATGTAGTTATATCTATCTATCTGTCCGTCTTTTAGATACTGCATTATAATGTACAGTCAGAAAAAAAATACTTTCGTACACACTTAAAAATATTTATATTTTTTAATGTTTAATGTTTTTTTTTAAGAAAAGTTATTGAAAAATAAGAATTGCTATTCATACTTTGAATTTAGAAATTATTATAAACATAACGCTATTTATATTTATATTAATAAATTACTAATATAACTTAATATAAACTATATTATTATTTTTAAATATATAATTATATTTACTATATGGTTTCATTTAATACCATGATAACTTGATCTAGTTTCACATTCTCTGTTGGAGAAATGTGTGATGGAGGACAATGATGGAGAGCATATGATCTCTGAATGGTGTGCAATTAAAGTTATGGGGTTTATTATCTTATTAGCTGCTTATGAAGGCTATGAGTCAAGGCTTTGCAGAGAGAACACTGCAGAGAAATGGTAGCGGTAGGTAGACATTACACTGTCATCAAAGAAGCCATTAAACACCTGTGTGCCAATAATCTCAGGAAGCCAGAGAAACACTTTCATCTCTTTACGTGATGCACAATTAGATAAGGAGAAGCGCTGTACTGAAATGAGAGAGAAAATGTCTGAGTGTTGCTGATGCTTCACAAAATCGTATGGAAATATAACAAATAATATGCTTATAGACTGTCAGTAATCACACAGGGACCCCCAAAATAATAAAAAAAGCTCAATTTTATGTTTAAAATTTTTTTTTTGTAACTTGGGTGTGTTAAAATTGCACCTGCTATTTTAAATACCGAAGGCACGTTCGTCTGCACTGGATATACAGTTTTAAACACTCTCATCCATCATTTGATCATCATTTAATGATGCTGCAAAATGACTGTAATTATGAGACAGCAACTCAGAGATTCTGCTCAGAGCTCTTCACATCTACAGAAATGATTTGTTTATATGTCGCTCATAATGGCATAGAGGATCTACTAGAAGATGTATTGTTAATGACAGCCAAATACTTATTCACTTAATTGTTTCTCTACATGTTCTTGAAAAAAGAACAAAGATAGTGCACCAAGTGACATGACTATAAAATGACCTACCAAACACAAATATGTATAGAGATTACAATTCATTGAAGACACAGTATTTTGTTTTTACATGACGTCACAATAGTAAAGTAAAAGAAGTTAAGGTTTCCAACTTGGGTTTGATAAAGACATGAATGCTTTATAGTTGGAAACTCAGTTTAAACCTCATTTACTACAGAACAGCATTAAATAAGTTAAATACACTTATACAGAACTAAACCAGTGCACAAAGTGGCTACAGGCGGTCCTTAAAGTTTTAAAACTGAACCATGCATGCCATCAGATATACTGCCGCTGTTCCTGTCAAGTGAGATACTAATTGCTCTTAACTAGCCCAAATAAGAAAATATTTTTAAGACAAATGGATGTGTTGTTGTGTGTAACCATCTGTCTGTTCATACAGTTATTTTTCTACATTAATTATGACCTGTCAACATGTCATGTAGTGATTGGTTGGGCAGGCTGGCTGTCAAACCAGTCGTTGTTGATTGGAGAATGACTCATTTCTGAGTGGAACAAAGTGGAGGTGAAACTCTTTGAAAAGACAAAAAGGAGGGCTTGCCACCAATACATAAATAAATACATTGCAGTGAAAATGATGGAAATAGTCAAGTCACTGGGGCAGTAAGTAAAGTTGGGTGTAAAAGACCTGCCATTATATATCTCATACAATGTGTTTGATTTATCAACTGACCCTTTATGTGGTTACTATTTCTAACTGTAGATTAGATAGTAACAAAACAAGAAAGAGACAAATATTTCTGTCAGGATGTTGAATGCATGTTAAAGCTATCATCATACCTGCACTTTAAAAAGACATAGCGGCTGTTTCATAGTTCAGGAGGCTTAATTGAGTTCACAGCAAAGTCCCCTATGAGATATAGAATACAGTATCAACCTTATTTTTAATGTAAGAGTTTGTGTGGCCATCTTGAATGTGCAAAGCTTCCGGTGTCATTCGCTTCCAGTTATTCTAGCTGTACAAAACAGTTTGAGTGCAAAACGTTTTCTTGTTTACTGTACTTCGTTATTATTCTAGTTATTTAACTATAGTAAATAACTAGAAGAGGTCTTGCACATTAAAAGAAACTAGATTGCTTGCGTGTTGCAAAATAAGGTGCAGTTGTTGTGCAAATATGATGCTAGAAAAATTAATGTGAATAGCATAAATAATTTGGTTGCATATAATTTTAAATGTGGACATGGATGTAATAAAAAAGAAAATGTTTCACGCCACTCGTTTCAATGCTACCATAATTTAATAAGCATATTTTGTTCCACAAATTAAACTGTATTAATAAATAAATAAATAAAAAATCAATTTTTTGGCCAGTCAACATGAACCTAAATTTGATTAAAGTATTGTTGCAATTATGAAGCACTGTGTATGTGTTTTGACAGTACATTTAAATTACATTTACATTTAGTCATTTAGCAAATGCTTTTATCCAAAGGAAAACAGAAACAATGTTACCAACAAAAGAGCAATAATATGTAAGTGCAGTGACAAGTCCTGGTTAGTCTAACACGGTACACATAGCAATATGTGTATATGTGTCTATGGTTTGTATTCGAATGTACTTCTTGTGATCTGTGGCCACTTTTCTTTTGTTTTGTTAAGTCAAAGTAAAGAAATAAAAACAAATATACTAATAATAAATAAAAGATTTTAACAAAGATATTAATAATAACAATGTATGCTCATTGAAGAGCAATGATCATACATGGATAAGTGTCTATTTGGTCTACAATGCTCTCCAAATCTCATTGTTGCCTGCTATAAACAGCTGAGATATTAAATACATTTATGAATTTTCTTTTATTGCAGCACTTAAATCTTCATAAAGTCCATCCCTCTGGTCCATAATAAACCCTTGAACCCTGCTACATCAGTCACAATGATACAAAAACCTTCTGTCAAACTTCTGTATCAGTATCAACTGAGATCAGACTCACTCCATGGCAGTTTCGTCATGCTGATCGCAGACATCTCCAATCATGAAATATTCATCTGAGTGGCACTCATGTCAGCAAATAGAGCCACACAGGGATTGATGATGCAAATCATTATTGTCCATGTAGGAAATGCCGTCTAGCTGAGGTTTATTGCAGAGGACTGTCTGTTAGAAGAAATCCTATCGATATGGATATATTAAAACATTTTTACCAAAGACTATAATAACTGAAGCATGCCACATGCATTCTCACAGTAGACGTTTGAAATGTGCCATGCAAAACTCCAATCATCTAGTATTCAACACACACTGTTTTAGCCCAATGGGTATTTTGCAACTCTCAGACTTTACATCAGATGCACAGCACACTAAAGTAACCAAACACAGGGTCATTTTAAACAGACAAATGTATTGTTATTGCTATTACATGTTTTTTGCACTACTTATAGGTCCTTAATCATATATATTAATATATTATCAAATATACCGGATTTTGTGACAATGGTCATGTGAACTAAAAATGGCTAAGTTGATACTCTTTCGGAATGCAACATTTACCAAATGAGACATTATTTCCTCCTGTAATGTAATCCAAATAGATATTCACTGAAGTTCGGAATCTTTAGGATGTATTACTGTTTTGACAGAAATCTCTTATGCTCACCAAGGCTGCCATTATTTAACCAAAAATACAGTAACAACAGTAATATTGTGAATTCTTACAATGCAAAAAATTTTTTTTTTTTTTTTATAATTTAAAATGTAATTTATTCTTGTGATGCAAAGTTGAATTTTCAGCATCATTACTCCAGTCTTCAGTGGCACATGATCCTTTAGAAATCATTCTAATAAGCTGATTTGCTGCTTGACATTTTTGTGGCCGTACTTTTCAGCAAGCCCTGTTTTCAACATTGATAACAATAAGAAATGTTTCTTGAACAAATCAGCATATTAGCATGATTTCTGGAAGATCATATAAATTACTAAATTACATGTGTAATTGTGTGGCTTGATGAGCATAAGAGACCTTTGTACGAAAACATTAACAATAATGATGACAATGATGATAATGATGAACCGCCTGCAGTTCGATTGTGATCCCCTAGGTGGTTTGCAAACTCTTGGTTAGGAACCCTGCTATCTTCTGCATTTACATTTATCAGCAGGCCCAGACTCTTCCTAATCAAAGCTTCTAACTGAGACTAGAATTTGACATATTACTATTTCCAGATACAATGGCAAGGACTTGGATGGGTCTAAAACCGTCCAATACCTGATACTGTTGATGGCTATGGTGAACTGGCAGCCAAATTTTGGATGATCATATGACAACATCTTGGCACATATAGATTGGCCAAACAAGAACGTGGTTCCCATAAAAACTTATAACAAAAACAACTGACCTTCAAAGACAAGACCGATGGCAATAACAAATAATTTGAAGGCTTTTATCTAAATTGAATTTGGAATTAACTGTGGTGTTTGTTTTAACTGCTTATGCCATTGTTATTTATCTTCCCTTAATATAAACTATTATAAAGGAATCATTCTATCAATATTCCTCTAATGGCAGTGAATAAGGCCAATTAAGTAAAAATAAAAGTATTCACTTATTTTTCTGAAGCAGATTTTTTTTCTGAAGTAAAATAACAAATTAAAATTCAATAAAAAAAATAAAAAATAAAAATTAATCCACACACTAGATTCCAAAAGATAAGTTGAGCTCAGAATGAGTAAATGGAGTGTTTGAGTATCTAAACACCTGATCAGCCTCCAGTTACTTATAGACATGCCCCTCTCCTTCTGCACCAATCAGATCAAAAAGCTGTTGGTGTGGAGGTGAAGTTTAGGATCAGTGTTCTACAGTGTTCTAATGTTGCTTAAATGGCTTCGATCAAGCATCTCAGCACCCATTTTCCTTTCAGGATTTCTTATTATATTTCCTCTCTGCAGTAAACCTGGGGCCCGTTCTTCGTACGTCGCTTATTACATCCGAGATGAAATGTCGCATCCAAGATGATATCATCGCGCTAATCAGGATCTGGCTAATTCGGTTCTTCGAACGCACCTGTTGTTGATGATTAGTATTGCTGGATTGAGTTATCTGAGATAATTGCGCATTCATGGGTTGGTTTAAAAGGGGCTATGTATCGATACTCGAAACCACGATCAGCAATGCAGCGATTGGCTGGCGGCAAGACAGCAACGTAATGACATCATATAATAAAAAAGACACCTGACGAAAAACGTCTGTCCACTCCTGGAGGACGCCCTCTAATTGCCCTGGTCTTTAATGGGAAGCATTGTTTAACTCGTCTCTACAGAATCCCCTACAGGTGCTCAAGAGTGTTAAGATTTGGTGAAATACATGTCCACTGAAGGATTTTTACCTTCGGAGAATGCATATTGTCATTGTCATGTTGAAAAAAATGTACAAGAACGCACGGAATGATGAGAGAGCATCTTCTGTTTCAAGTTTTTGTTTTACATCACATGGTGGTGTGTGATTTCATGACAGCATTGATAAAGCACAACTCCCTCACACCTTCAGCACTCATACAGTGCATCCCTATATAAGAGCTTTACTACCACTGATCTTCACTGTGGGAACCAGGCACTTCTCACTATACTCCTCCTCTAACAACACCATAACATTTTGGATGCCGTTAGACCCGAAATGATTGACTTGGTCTCATGAGACCAGGGGCCCGTTCTTCGTACCTCGCTTATTACATCTGAGATGATTTGAAAGATTCCAGATCTTCTAATCCTGATAACTGATCTCTGGCTAATTTGGTTCTTCAAACGAATTTGCAAATTTGATTAAAATATCTGGATTAAGTTGTCTAAGATTACTGCGCGTTCTCGTGTTCCCCGAAAAGGGCAGATGTATCGATACTCGAAACCATGTTCAGCAATGCAGCGATTGGCTGGCGGCAAGACAGCAACGTAATGACATCATATAATTAAAAAAGACACCTGACGAAAAACTTGACAAATTTTTGGACTTTTATAAGGAAACAGCCAGGCGAACAAAACTACATACATTTTATAATAGATAAATGAAATGTGCACTGTTTTTATTTCATTTAAATTTTTTACATGATTCCCAATTATTTATATTCACGATTTCTAATATTTGTACAGGCTTTACATTTTTATTTCATTGTAGTAATTAGCAATTCATTTAATTTTATATTTGAACAGATTTGTTACGTGACAGCATTAACTGGCTGTGTCTGTAGTATTAAATACTACACAACATTATTATATTATCTTTACATTAATTTTTAAATGATTATTATTTTTAAATGATTGTCCCTGGATTAGTAGGGTACCTCTTGTAATAAAGTAGCGGTGGTAGAGGACAGATTTTAAGTATCAATTCTGCTTAAAAAGATGCTCTAATCCTGTTTACATGAAATAAGCCTGCTCCCGAGCAGGTTTAAGCTTACGGACCTGTTGCTATGACAGCAACTCCGGGATGAGCTTCGGAGAACCAAGTAATCCAAGATCATGCCAAATCGTCAACAATCAAATCCAGCTAACTGGGTTAGCGACGTACGAAGAACGGGCCCCAGGATGGCTTGAGGGTGAGTAACTCATGGGGTAATTTTAATTTTTGGGTGAACCATCCCTTTAATACCAGAGATGCCATTATGACACCAGTACGAGGAGGATGTTGTTCATCATCATCATGATCATCAAAAACTACATGAGTCAGTCTATTTCTGCTCATCATTTGCACAGTTAACAAACAAGTCTACACATATTTGCCAGAACGCATATATACAGGATGCTTAAACATGAAATGAATCAAGTTTTCCACTAAGATGACTATGTAGGTTGGCATAATTCTCAAACTATTTTCTTGATAAAGCAGTCCATCTGTGCCGCTGTAATCATGCTGAATACAATCTGGACAGCGTTATCATTTAATATAGTAAGACATCAATCACACTCTTTCTCAGCATAGACACTGTTAGACATTCTGCATTATTGACTTTGAAACTGGTCTTATTGTTGATTTTTATATAGCTCAAAGTCTTTTTGGGTTCTGTCTGGGGCAAATGCTGGAAAGACCTTTTGATATCCTGAGCTGTGAAACTTGAGGAGCAGCAAGCAGTCAAAACAATTCACTCTGCATTTCAATCAAAGCCAAAACAATATAAATGTCATTTTGACTGTTTAATGCAATCTGTTTGTTCTGCTCCTGTGGTGGGCGATATGACGCGGTGCATATTTGCCCAAAACCATCTGTCACAGGCAGATATTAAAAATCCATAAAGGGAAACAATTTGAAAAGCCTCAAATTAAACACTACTGAATAGCCATTTTAATACAGGCATGAACTGGAGGCATGCTTTGATCGGTGTAGCAGGAGGACCAAACGACAGACACAGTGGGTGTGGCGTCAGACACACTTTTATTAACAGAAAATAAACAGGATCCAGAAAAAGGGAATCAAGTGTCCAAAATAAACAGGGGATCTGGTGTCCTCGTCGTGCGGCGGGGTTCGTGAAGGGAAGGGCAGTGGTCAGGAAGGAAGGGTCCAGGTAAGGGGCGGAGTCCGGCAGCCTCACGCGCTCCCCTCTCCGGTCCGGCGCGCAAGGGGCGGCGGCTTTTTCCAGCGGCTGCATCCTTCTCGTAGTCCCGAAGGGACTAGACGGCCCGGCATTTTGGCCCGACGGCCGTGTAACGGGTGCGGTTCTCGTCCGGACCGCGGGTCCGGCAGCTCACGACTCTGGCGGCGCGGGTGTGCCCCATCACGCGCCGCCAGCCCTGGCTATTTCAGCGCCCCTCCTCTCTCACGCACCCACTTCTGTCGGGAGCCTGGCGAAGGGCGGCGATTAAGGGACGGGGTGATGCTGATAATTAGGGGGAGGCAGCCGACTGGTCACATCTGCTACACAAATCCATCATAATGGACTTACTTAAAACTTGAACTTTTAATTGTCGCTCATAAAGACCTGACTGGAAAGCTAGAGGATATTTAAAGGGGTCATATGATGCGATTTCAATTTTTCCTTTCTCTTTGGAGTGTTACAAGCTCTTGGTGCATAAAGAAGATCTGTAAAGTTGCAAAGACTAAAGTCTCAAATCCAAAGAGATATTCTTTATAAAAGTTAAGAGTCAGCCACACCTACCTAAAAGTCTTGTTCTAACACGCCCCCACATGTCTACGTCACTGTGTGGGAAGATTTGCATAACGCCGCCCAAATGTTCATGCAAAGAAAGAATGCGTAACTTTTATTCTCGCTGTAGTATTGTTGTTGCCGCCGCCATTTCGTGAAGACGCTGTGTGCTTCTTTGTGAAAGCGAAACTACTTTGTTTGGTCTTCCAAAAGAGGACGATATCCGCTTCGTCATGCCTAGAGCT
>NW_015547665.1:1705604-1711269 GCF_001515605.1 Sinocyclocheilus anshuiensis | reverse complement strand
GCGTAAAAAGACAGTATAAGTCATTATAATCAGTAATTATGTCCCCACTGGATGCAACAAATGCCTCGTTTGTAATGGGTTTTTAATGTTTTTGTCTCGTGGCTCCGGCCTGACAGGGCATCAACAGTATGGTGAGGGGCATAACATTTCCGTCACATGCTTGAGGTATTCGTCCAATCACAACGCACTGGATAGCTGGCCAATCAGAGCACACCTCGCTTTTCAGACCGATGAGCTTTGTAAAAATCGACGCGTTTCAGAAAGGCGGGGCATAGAGGAGAAACAATAATGTACAGTATGTGGAAAATAATGTGTTTTTTTTTTTACTTTAAACCGCATAAACACATTTCATTACACCAAATACACAAAATAATGTTCTTTTTAGCAGCATCATATGACCCCTTTAAGTGCAAGTGTAATTTGTGTGTATTATATATTTATTCTTCTTTTTTTAAGGTTACAAAGCAAAATACATGACCAGTCCAAAGAAAAGTTCGGCTGAACACATTAACTCCTACATTTTTCCCAGAAATATCCTATTGCAATTGATTATTTGCACATGTTACAGTATGCATTCATACTGCACAGTTCTTTTGCCATTTAAAGGCATGTTTTAAAAAAGGTTTCGTATCACCTAGTAGGAGCCTTGTACAAATTTAGTTGCATTCAGTGTAAGTTACCTACGTTTCCAAACCGACAGTATGTACATCACATAAATCAAACACTTTAATTAATCCACCAATCCACTAAACACACAAACAGCAAACAACATTTTCTTCTGCAACCAGACTGTAAAAACTCCTGCAACTTTCTTGAAGGTTTATGCTTTTGAACAGATGGTGCATGTCAGTGATGCCTAAAAGCATGCCATAATTCAAAGGTTTTGCCAAAGCTGATGATTCATCTACAATCTACATCATGATTTTGAGACATGAGTTAGGGCAGCACAAGGTAAAACCACCGTCTAACTTTTCAAAGTCTTAATAGCATTTTATACGCCATAGGAATCAAATTTATCTCTTGCAGCAACTTTATGTTTCCATTTATGTGACTGCTGATAAGAACAAATGGCAGCACTGCTCTAGGGCATCAAAATCAGGTGTCTTCAATCACATATTAAGGTTTGCAATAACCTCATGTGCAAATATAATGAGATTTACTGAATGGAAGAAAAAAAAAACACAATTGGGTGTTTCTTCAACTATAGGCACTTTTATGTCCCATGGGTTGATTATTATTAAAACTAACAAATTTAGGAAAGGAATAGTTCACCTAAACATCACTAAAAACATTACAATAATCCATAAATAATCTACATGACTCCAGTCCATCAATTAACGTCTTAAATAACTTTTAACCATCACTTCTGGACAAAATTCCAAAATTCCCTGTTGTCCTCTCACATCTAAATCAAACCAACATGTTTAAAACTGTTTTAGCGTGCTTGTTTTTGCGCATATTTCTCCCCCGATTTAGACAAGATTACTTTTTCAATGTAGAAAGCGGTATTATGGATAGAGGACTCATATTATGGCCGTAAGCAATAAAAAAATAAGTTTTAATTATGAATTTGGTCATTACAAACATGCAACTTTTCACTTCACAAGACATAAATTGATGTACTGGAGTCATGTGGATTATTGTGATGTTTTTATCAGCTGTTTGGACTCTCATTCTCTCATAAATTATAATACCAAGCCTTCATATTAAAGTAGTTGTAGTAGTAGTAGTAGTCTTTTTATTATATGTTAAAGTCAATATCCTAGACCCAGACAATCAATCTTCAAAATATAAAAATCTATCATAAAATATGAATTACTAAACTATGATAATCTAAAAAAGGTGAAATAAGCCATTTCATTTTAATTTTATTGTGAAAATGTCATTAACTTTTTTTTTTCTCCACAAATTGTCTCTCGGTTTTGCCATAATTTCCATCATAAACAACATTGTTTTCCCCAATAAAGGTTTATCAAATTTAGTGTACTTGGTTACCAACAAGACAATGGTGTCAGTAAAGCACTTGAGATGAAATCGTAGAAGTAAAATAACAAGGTCAATATAACTTATGAACAGAATATTTGTCATTTAATCAAGCTGATTATTTCCAAATTATGTCAAAAGTGTGAAAATATGATTAATGATGTTTACTTTAGATACTTAAAATACTAGCTAAAATTAGACAAAGGGTCAGACATTTAATTCCAAAAATCTTTGAAATGTTATTTTCAGCATTTCATTACAGAATGTAATAATAATAAAAATAATAATAATAACTTGTAAAAAGACAAAAATAACAGTTCTCCTGTGATGCATGTACATAAACTGTTGGACTTTGCCAGCAGACAAATTAAATAAAAAGTGTTTTAGAAGTTATTTTCTAAAAGTCCACAGGGCCAGAAGCGCCCACAGTTCAAGAAACACTCAATTACGCTTACACCTTATTTAACAACCAAAAACCTTGGTTCAGTGCTAAACTCAAAGAGCTTCGCCAGACCAAATATGATGCCTACAGTAGTGGGGACACAGCCGTGTACAAACAGGCCAAATACACATTTAATAGGGAGATAAGAGTAACTAAGAGCAGCTACTCTAAAAAGCTAAAAAAATAAAACAGTTTTCAATCAACGACCCTACATTAGTGTGGAAGGGCCTGAAAGCCATCACCAGCTACAAGACCCCATTGCCCAGCACTGTGGAGAATCAACTTTTAGCTGACTATTTGAATGAGTTTTACTGCAGGTTTGAAAAGCCTGGTCGCACACCCAACACCCGCTCTGACCGTCTCACAACCCAGCCATCAGCACCCTCTCCCTCCCTCCCTTCTACTGCTTCTCAGCCTGCGCTTAAGATCTGAGAAGACGATGTATGCAAAGTAAGGAAAGTAAGGAAAGCCAAAGGCCCAGATGTGGTCCCTCCAGCCTGCCTCAAAGCTTGTGCTGTCCAGCTATCTTCACACTGATCTTCAACAGATCACTGGAGCTGTGTGAAGTCCCCTCCTGCTTCAAACTCTCCACCATCATCCCTATACCCAAGAAACCAAAAATCACAGGACTAAATGACTACAGACCTGTTGCTTTAACGTCTGTGGTCAGAGACTGGTCATGGCCTACTTGAAGAACATCACTGGACCCCCTGCAGTTTGCATACCGAGCAAACAGGTCTGTGAATGATGCAGTCAACATGGGGCTGCACTACATCCTCCAACATCTGGACAAACCAAGGACTTATGCAAAGGTCCTGTTTGTGGACTTCAGCTCCGCTTTCAACACCATCATTCCGGTTACCCTCCTGATTAAACTGACATAGCCCTCTGTACCCACCTCCATCATGAACAGCACTGTGGCTGCAGTGGAGTCAATCAGATTCCTGGGCACCACCATCTCACAGAACCTGAAGTGGGTTTTTTGTAAAAAAAAAAAAAAAAGGCCCAGCAGAGGTTGTACTTCCTTCGTCAACTGAAAAAGTTCAACCTGCCACAGGCGCAAATGACACAGTATTACTCACCTCTTATTATGTCGATGTTGTGCACTTCTATCTGTCTGGTTTAGGTTATCCAGCAAGTCAGATATAAGAAAACTAATTATTGCCTCTCACTCAAGTATTATGTAAACACATATATACATATTTTTATTTATACAGCTGTATATACAGTAAATAATGCACAAATATGTACATAAATCTTCCGTTCCAGATGTATACCATATTATTATTATTATTATTATTATTATTATTATTATTATTATTATTATTATTATTATTATTATTATTATTATTATTATTATTATTATTATTATTATTATTATTATTATTATTATTATTATTATTATTATTATTATTATTATGTTTTGTTTGTTGCTTAGTCTTATTTATTTAAATGTTATTTCTGTTCTCATGTCATTTTTATGTATGTATGTACCAAGAGCTCCTAAAAAAAACACAACAAATTCTTTGTGTGTTTGCACACACTTGGCGAATAAAGCTCATTCTGATTCTGATTCTGTATAATTACAATGTAATTATACAATTAGTGTAGCAGAAAATAAGTATAGCAGAAAATAAGTATATTAGAATGATTTCTGAAGGATCATGTGACACTGAAGACCGGAGTGGACTAATCACAGGAATTAATTACATTTTTAAAATAAATAAAAATAGAAAACAATTATTTTAAAATGTAATAATATTTTACAAGATTACTTTTTTACTGTAATTTTGATCAAATTATTGCAGTCTTGGTGGGTATTTCAAAAACATTAAAAGTTTTACCAACCTCACACTTTTGAATGTTAGTGTATATGTGTTAGTGTTCCGTTACAAAATTTAAAATTTGCTTACAAAATACAAAATTAGCTTTGCCAAACCATTGTTTTTAAGAAGCTAGCAACCATCTATACTAAGAACCGGAAAAACCGCTATCAATCCACCCCTGCCCCTAGGGCTTTATTTTTCTAAACAAAATTATTCCAAAAATGAATATCCACTCTTTATATTTGTATAACTGAATGAGGGAGTCCCGTGTGGCTGCTGCTACTCAATTTTCCACCAACCCCATGATCTTCTGCTGCCAGATGAACTCTGGACTATCTAGAGCTGTGAAGCTCTGTTCTCTATACAGCCAAATGCTGACATTAATTATTTATGTGTATGACACCATCTGGGGCTCTGAGCGGAAGTCAGATCTGAAACATAGGAGGCATGAGTGGCTCATGAAAGAGCTGCTGCTAGTTATTCATTCATGTACTGTGGTATAAAACCTCAAACGTTGATCTAAATGAACGCAACAATGCATGAGTAAATCGCATACTGTATCCCAGAAGAACGAAAATACGTTTAGAGGCGGAGGGGTTTTCAGGTACGCCCAGCCCTCTTGTTTATTAAAGAGCGAGAAATGCAACTTCAAATATTTTCTGTAGAACTGAGAATCAATGCATCTCATAGTACGGATAGGAACAGATGTTATTGTGTTTTCTGTTGGCTGACCATGTGGACTGTTATCATTGTATAATTTCAATGCAAATGGCTTTTTGTTTTGGTATTTATTTATTAAATAATAACTTATTGAAACTTCTAAAGTTTGAACTAATTTTTCTTTATGAGTTTGCTGTTTACTTGTTTGTGGTATCCCTTAAGTGAGGGTCTCTCGTGCTCTAATGCATGTGGCTTTAACATCACTTTCATTTGCCTGTCTTATTGAATTTACTACTCTTCCATTAAACCTGATTGAATTTTCGTGTCACCTCTAAACAGTATCAGGGGAGATTTTATAAAAAAAAAGAAAAGAGTGCCATTACCTAGCAATTTAGAGGTGGCATCTTGATGAATGAACCGTGGAGGAGGTACACAATTGAACTGTTTACTGAAAATGTGAGAAAAATTCCTCTTCCATTATAGCCATTCTGTCCCTCGCTTTCTCTAGTGCTGTTTTGCTGTCTTGCTTTCATTTAAATGAGGAAATTCAGAGAAGTAAATATCCAAATGTTGCTGTGATCTACAACAACTACACCTTTCTTTGGATCATATTTTGTTGTTAGGCATGGTATATTTTGTACCATGTGCACATTGTTATAGTTAGTGAGTTGAGTTATATGTATAGTTATATATATATATATATATATATATATATATATATATATATAAACACTATACATTGTAATGGATGAGC